>NC_077228.1:505422921-505702921 GCF_027887165.1 Monodelphis domestica
GAAGGATGAAATCTGATTCTTCAGAGAAATTCACATGAACCATTCTGCCACCCTCTCCAACAGCATCAACTGCCAGTGTCCATGACCAAAATGGTCCTGCTAAAACATTGCTGTGCAATCGAGAATTTCTTCAAATGGAGAAGATTGAGCGTCATTTCTATCTTCTCCCCCTGGGAACCTGGAACTCTACCCCTTAAGCTGCTGGAAAAATAGGGAGAAAATAGTTTTATCCTCTTTCATTGCTCTGAGTAAACTAGGGGAGGTCAAAGGACAATGTTTGGGGCAGGTAGGTGGCACAATTGATAGAGCATCAAGCCTTGAGTCAAGAGGAGCTGGTTTCAAATTTGGCCTCAGACACTTCCTAGCTAAGTAACCCTGAGCAAATCACTTGACTCTGCTTCCCTAGCCCTTGCCTTTCTGTCTTAGAGATGTTAAGACTGAAGGTAAGGGTTAAAAAACAAACAAACAAACAAAAAACAAAGTGCAATGTGCCTAGTAGATAGGACTTTGGGCATGAAGTCAGGAAGACCTTGGTTCAAATCTCACCTCAGACAATTACTAGACAGACAATTGTGTGATCCTAGGTGAAATTCTGAAATCTAGGCCTCAGTTTCATCATCTATAAAATGAAAAGACTGAAATCGATGGTCTACCAGCTCTATATCCTAAAGGTAAGCAGCAATAGGAAAGGAGAGGCAGTGATGTTACAGTACCCAACTGAATAATCAACCTCTAAGTGAGGGAAAAAACCCAGTATTTCATTTACTAAGTTACTTAGTTCTTACCTTTTTTAAAGTGCTCAAAATCATAGTATGTCACCTTAGGAAGAATCTTCTATAGTTTTCAAAGCTGTTTACAATCCAGTTCCAGCCTACCTTGTTAGACTTGTTACAGGATATTCTCCTTCATATTCTTCATGCTTTAGTCAAACTTGTCTACTAAGAACATTCCATATCCCATCTCAGTGCCTTTGTATAGGTTGTCCTCAATGCCTAGAAGTTACTCCTTCCTCACTTCTGCCTCCTAACACATCCTTTTCCCTTCAAAGCACATCTCAAGGTTCATTTCTTCCTTGAGACCTTTTCTGAATCCCCAAGATCTTTAATAAGAAAACCCCAAATGGGATCATGAAGAGTCAGGCACCACTAAAAGGAATGAATGACAATTATAGATTGGGGTGTGGGTAGGGATGGTAATGGAGAAAAGGGCAAAGGGGGAGATATACCTGTGAAGGAGGGAAATCAAGTCTGTGTGAAGAGCTCTGGGAAGTTTCAGGGATGGGATAAAGTAAAGTAGTAAAAGAGATTGGGAGCTTAGGAGAGGGAATAAAGCGCTGGAGTGGAGGGTGGAGGGAGGTGGCAGGTGGCATAGTGGGGAGGGAAAGAGAGACAAACTTTGATAACTCCACTGTTTTGCTTATCTCACCATCCTATCTAGGACCAGTTCTATGTGTACAGCCTTGTAATGAGTAACTAAAAAAAAACATGTCAGTGTTGAACCCATGGTGCCAAATGGGTCCTCTTCTTCCTGTATCAAGTGCCAAACTGCGGTCCATCGGCCCATGTACTCTTGTCCTTTAGAGGCTGGAAGGAAGCCATCCACACATTTTCCCCTGAAGTTCCTGGGGAGCTGCCAACCACTTAGCAGTTAGCAATCCTTGCTGCCCCTGCCTGGACCTGACCCAATGACCTAGATGTGTGTGGCAACCTGATAGCCAAGGCCCCCTACAGGTATTTTGCAGCCTACTGAGGGCTGTTGGCAGTGTCCTCTGGCTTTCCCACATGGCAGGCAGTTGAGAATTACTTTTCCTTTCTATCATAGCCAGCCTTTCCAAAAGGCAATATGGGAGTGGGGAGAAGCAACTCAATATGATTTTACTTACTCTGCTTGGCCCCAGAGTGAGAGAGAGACAGATTTAAGCTGACAACTTCCTAACATTTAGGGCTGTCCAAGAAGGGAGGAAGCTGCCTCATTCCCCCTCACTGGAGATCTTTCTGTAGAAATTACTTGTTCTTCTTAATCAACCATCCTACCTTGAGGCCTGAGCACTGTGCGTAAGGGAATGCTTTCCCTGGCAGACATGATCACCACACAGAGAAGAAGTGATGAGAGAGAAAGAAGGAAAACCAAGATTGTATAGTGTTCTAGAGGTCAAGGGAATTTCAAGAAATTAAGAATGTTCAGTGGTGTCAGATACTGCAGAGAAGCCCACAAGGAAGAAAACAGAAAAAAGACAGCAGCTCTGGCCATTGTTTACCTTTTTAAAAAGGAAATAAACCCTTATCTTCTTTCTTAGAATCCATAAAAGTATTGATTCCAAGGCAGAAGAATAGTAAAGGATAGGTGATTGAGATTAAGTGATTTACCCAGGGTCACACAACCAAAAAGTGGACTGAAGACAGATTTGAATCCAGGTCCAATTAACTCTGGTCCTGGCTCTCTATCCACTTAGCTACCTGGCTGCCTCTATTGATTTTTTTTACCTTAAAAATTTAAAATTATTATTACTTTTTTACTTTAACTTTTAATTAAAAAAACAAACTTCTTACATTCTATCTTAGAACTGATACTAAGTATAAGTTCCAAGGCAGAATAAGGGGCTATGTGATAGGGGTTAGGTGACTTGTCCCAGGGTCACACAGCTAGGAAGCATCTGAGGCCAGATTTGAGCCAGGACCTCTAGGCCTGGATCTCCATTCACTGAGCCACCTAATGCTCATCACCATTGTTTAATTCAAGAGAGCAGTTTTAGCAGAGTGATGGTTCAGAAGTCAGTATAGAACATGGAAGGAAGAAGACAGAGAGGCAACAAACATTTATGAAGTACCTGCTGTGTGTCAGACATTATGCTGAGTGCTTTACAAACATTATCCTATTTGAGCCTCACAACAACCCTGGGAGATAGGTGCTATTATTATCTCATTCTGTCTCAATCTGACATTTCCAGAATGTAGAAAGCGTCTCAAGTTGAGTTTGAACTCGGGTCTTCCTGCCTCAAGGCCAGGACCTTATCCATTGCACCAAATAACTGGGAATGAAAGATATGGGGCAGATGCCATGCAGTGGTATATGAAGAGAGAAGACTAGACAATTAAAGTCTTGTTTTTTGAGGGATTATGGTTGACTGGAGGGGATGTCAGGGAAAGAGTCACAAATGTACACACACACACACACACACACACACACACACACACACACACACACACAGATGAGGTCAGGTCCCTCAAAGTACCAAAAGAATTGCCAGAACTAAAAAGATAGAATTCTCAGCTTTAGGACCTTGGTCAGAGGAAAGAGAGAGCTTCCTCTACTCCTACCTCAACCTCATCCCTTGCCAGTGATCCAGCTTCCCCAAATGGGAATTCTTGACCTCCTTGATTAGGACATAGACATTAAGCTCATCTATTCTTCTGCTTTGATTAGGATAGCTCCTTTGGGTGTTGTGGCCTTTTCAAATTCCCCAGCCAGCTAGACATGAACAGAGAGCCAGTTTAATCTCCTTTAGGGCACGGCTGTAAGCAACCTAAGCTGGTTTAACCTGATGGGGTAGTACTAAATAGTAATAGGCATAGAAACCCATTAACTCCTGGAATCCTGACAACAATATTGCTAAGAAGTTCCCTTGCTCAAATGCTCTGTAGGTTATGGGGACTAAATTCAGAAGTCCTTTCCTTCCTCCTGTAAGGTGCTTTGAGATCTTCAAGTTCTTATTCATTGCTTTGTGTTTTTGTGTGTTTGAAAAATTACATTTAATTTTAATTGATTTGTTTTTAAAAACCTTGATATTTAATTATAATCCTTCCTACCTCCTCTGACTACCCAAAGTGCCAGATGGCAGTTCATTAAAGCAAATCAACACATCCACATTGTCTAATAGTGTATATGCTGTTCCACATTTACAGTTCCCCACCTCTACAAAGAAGGGGGGAATATGATGTTTCTCTCAACTGTTCTCTTTTTCCAAATTTGGCCAGTATAATTACATGGCATTCCATTTCATTTTTTGCCTTGTTTATCTTGTAGTCAGTGTGTATATGTTTGCACTGTGTTTTTATCACCACCACCACCATCAGAGCCAGTGTCAGAGGGCCAGGGTACAAATGATGATTCTGCTATGACATCCTAAATTACCTTAGATATTTATTAATGGTGCACTTGGGCAGGTCACTTCACCCTGTTTGCCTCAGTTTCCTCATCTGTCAAATGAGCTGGAGAAAGAAATGGCAAACTACTCAGTATCTTTGCCAAGAAAATCCCAATGGGGTCATGAAGAATTAGACATGACTAAGGTGACTGAACAAGACAAAACGTTAGATAAGATATTTAATCTCTTTGAGCTCTGTTTACTGAGGTCAGTTCTATCTTTAAATCTGTGATCCCTTGACCCTAAGATCACCATCTCCCATCACCATCAAGTATTTAAGTGCCTTCTGTATATAACCCTATGCAAAGCAAACTAAACAATCTCTGACCTCTAGGTGCTTACCATCTCCCTTCCGATGGGGAATGATGCTTCCACTAAGGAGACAAGATTCTACCTTCTACAACTAGAAGTGACAAAATCAGAGAATTCTTGGGATGTCATCCAACCCATACTTGGAAAGGAATTTCCTTTTTGAGACTTAACTTGGAGTTGAGTTGCATCCCTAACAAGGGAGTTCCACTTGAAATCCTCCAAGGCGAGAGAATCTACTTCTTCCTGAAGTCGTTCATTCAGCTTTTGTATGACTAGATTTTTTGAAAGTTCTTCCTTACAGCAAGCCTATATCTGTCTCTGTAGATCTTCCACCCATTGAGTTTCCTTAGATAAGCTCACTGCCTCACTCCATGTGCTAACAGTCACCATTGCTCCTGGAGGGTGGGGACAGGACACCTCTTCTCTCCTGAGCTGAAAGTCCAAGGGAGAGAAAACAATGAATGAATCCTAAAAGAGGCAAGGTCCAAAGGAGCATCACTGTTTCTTCTCAGTTTCCCTTAGAGGGTATAAAGGGTGGCACCACACACCAATCCCCAGGCATAGGGACACATGGTGACCAATTAGGAGTTGCTGTGTTGTCCAAAAGCTCATTCCCTTTAGAACTAAAGCAGGATAAATGTCCAGCTCAATGGGAAATGCCACTTTGGGGCACTAATACACTGTTGATGGAACTGTGATCTGATATAATTGAAGAGCAATTTGGAACAAATGCTCAAAGGGCCATAAAAATGCACAATCTCTTTGACCCAGCAATACCTCTACTAGTACTGCATCCCAGAGGGATCAAAGATAGGGGAAAGAAACCTATTTGTACAAAAATATCTATGGCAGCTCTTTTGATGGTGACAACAAATGGAAATTGAAGGGAGGTCCATTGATTGGGGAAAGACTAAACAAGTTGTGGTATATAATTGTAATGGAATACTATTGTGCCATAAGAAATAACAAAGGATGAATATTTTAAACATGTTGAAAAACATATATGAAGTGATGCAAAGAGAAGTGAGCAGAACCAGGAGAACATTGTTCATAGTAAAATCAATATTGTAAGGTGATCAACTGTGAATGACCTGATTATTATCAGTAATGCAAGGATCCAGGATAACTCCAAGGAAAAATGATGAAAAAGGCTCTCCACTGACAAATCTGAATGTAGATTGAAGCATGCCATTTTTCACTTTATTTCCTCCATGAATTTTTCTCTAGTGTAAGAAATAGGTGTCTTGTTTCATAATATGATGAACATGGAAATATATATTGTATGACAGCACATGTACAACCTATGTCACATTACCTACCATCTAGGGGAATGGAAAAGGAGGGGAGAAAGAAGAGAACAATGTCAGAATGTCAGAAAATTATTACTGAAGACTGTATTGACATGTAATTAGGAGTAGAAGAACAAGAAGGAGGAAGGGGAGAACAAGAAGAGAAAAAAAAGAACAAGAACTAGAAGGAGAAGGAGGAGGGGGAGGAAGAGGAGGAGGAGGAGGAAGAAAAGAGGAGGAGGAGGAGGAGGAGGAGGAGAAGAAGAAGAAGAAGAAGAAGAAGAAGAAGAAGAAGAAGAAGAAGAAGAAGAAGAAGAAGAAGAAGAAGAAGAAGAAGAAGAAGAAGAAGAAGAAGAAGAAGAAGAAGAAGAAGAAGAAGAAGAAGAAGAAGAAGAAGAAGAAGAAGAAGAAGAAGAAGAAGAAGAAGAAGAAGAAGAAGAAGAAGAAGAAGAAGAAGAAGAAGAAGAAGAAGAAGAAGAAGAAGAAGAAGAAGAGAAGAAGAGAAGAAGAAGAAGAGGAGGAAGAGGAGGAGAGAGGAGGAGGAGGAAAGAAGAAGAGGAAGAAGAAGAAGAAGAAGAGGAAGAGGAAGAAGAGGAAGAGGAAGAAAGAAGGAAGAGGAGGGAGGAGAAGGAGGAGGAGGAGGAAGAGGAGGAGGAAGAAGAAGAAGAAGAAGAAGAAGAAGAAGAAGAAGAAGAAGAAGAAGAAGAAAGAAGAAGAAGAAGAAGAAGAAGAAGAAGAAGAAGAAGAAGAAGAAAGAAGAGAAGAAGAAAGAAGAGAAGAAGAAGAAGAAGAAGAAGAAGAAGAAGAAGAAGAAGAAGAGAAGAAGAAGAAGAAGAAGAAGAAGAAGAAGAAGAAGAAGAAGAAGAAGAAGAAAGAAGAAGAAGAAGAAAGAAGAAGAAGAGAAGAAGAAAGAAAGAAGAAGAAGAAGAAGATGAAGAAAGAAGAAGAAGAAGAAGAAGAAGAAGAAGAAGAAGAAGAAGAAGAAGAAGAAGAAGAAGAAGAAGAAGAAGAAGAAGAAGAAGAAGAAGAAGAAGAAGAAGAAGAAGAAGAAGAAGAAGAAGAAGAGGAGGAGAGGAGGAGGAGGGGAGAGGAGGAGAAGAAGAAGAGGAAGAAGAAGAGAAGAAGAAGAGAAGAGGAAGAAAGAAGGAAGAGGAGGAGGAGAAGGAGTGAGGAGGAGGCAGATGAGGAGGAAGAAGAAGAAGAAGAAGAAGAAGAAGAAGAAGAAGAAGAAGAGAACGAGGAAAGAAGTGGAAGAGGAACAAAGAAGGAAGAGGAGGAGGAGAAGGAGAAGGAGCGAGGCTGAGGAGGAAGAGGAGAAGAGAGGAGGAAGAGACGAATAAGAAGCAAGAAGGACAGAAGAAGCAGAAGAGAAGAGGAAGAGAAGAGGAAGAAGTGGAAGAGAACAAGAAGGAAGAGGAGGAGGAGGAGGAACGAGAAGGAGGAGGAGAAGAAGGAGGAGGATGAAGAGGAACAAAGAAGGAAGAGGAAGGCGAGCGGAGAAGAAGGAGGAGGAAGAAGAGAGAGAAGGAGGAGGAGAAGGAGAAGGAGAAGGAGAAGGAGAAGGACGAAGGAGAAGTAGAAGGAGAAGGAGAAGGAGAACGGAGAAGGAGAAGAGAAGGAGACAGGAGAAGGAGAAGGAAGAAGGAGAAGGAGAAGGAGAAGGAGAAGGGAAGGAGGAGGAGGAGAAAGAGGAGGAGGAAGAAAAGCGATTTTGTGCCTGAATAGGAAGCAAGGAAGTATTTCCCCTACCTTAAAACCCTCCGCTTTATCTAATTGTTTCAATACGAGTGAGCCCAAGTAGCACCACAGCTTGTATATTTGTTAGCAAGACTCTGCACTGCTTTATTTCTGTTCTGCTAGGTGAAAATTGGCCTAGAGAATTTGGATCCTTCCCCAAAATAATACCCAGTCGAAGATCTCTTGCGCAGTCAAGCTCACAAGAAGCCCACAAGCCTTTTCACATTTCTCCAAAAGGTCGGGAGAGCCCCACATGGTTTTGAGGGCACTCATTTACTTTGTCCTCATTAGCATTCAGAGCTCCTGAAGGGGGATGAACCTCTAGAAAGGAGAAAAGCCAAGGCTTGCGAAGAGTAGGAAGGGGATCACTGGATAGGATGCTTTCTGGTGAGGAAATGTTTTGGTGCCAAAAAATGGGCCAAGCAGCTGCTCAGAAACATGGAGAAATCTCATCTGTTCTGAGAATAGCAAACACAGAGAAAGGGCTGAGGCCCCATAGCACAGTAACTAAATGGCTGGACCTCAAGTCAGGATTTGAATTCAAATCTTTCCTGAGTCATTTATTAGCTGTGTGTCTCAGAGCAAGCGATGTAACCTCTGCTTACCTCAGTTACCTCATATATAAAATAGACTTAGCATTAGTATCTATCTCACAAATTTGGCATGAAGCGGAAACAGATAATTTATATGAGCTCTATTTTTTTATCCTTACCTTTTGACTTAGAATGGATACTAAATAATATGATGGATACTAATAGGCAATCAGGAATAAGTGACTAGCCCAGAGTCACTCAGCTAAGGAAATGTGTGGAGTCACACTTGAACCCAGGACCTCTTGTCTCCAAGGCTGGCTCTTTATCCACTGAACCACCTACCTACCCCGAGAGCTCTATTTCTAATGTAAGCTATTATTGTTCTCATTAGCGATGGGTGCCTTGGTTTCTCTATCTATAAGATGAGAATAATAATAATGATAATCTCTGACATGTATATAATATCAACTCTGTGTCAGGCACTAAGCTAAGAGCTTCAAATTTATTATTTCATTAAATTTTTAAAAACCTTTACCTTCCATCTCAGAATCAATACTGGGCGTTGGTTCTAAGGCAGAAGAATGGTATGGGCTAGGCAATGGGGGTTAAGTGACTTGCCCAGGGTCACACAGCTGGGAAGTGTCTGAGGTCAGATTTGAACCCAGATCCTCTTGAGTCTAGGGCTGACACTCTATCAGTTGTGCTACTATTAGCTGCCATTAGGATTATCATTTGTAAAACAGGGACCCTTGTTCCATGCTCAGAAGCCTGGGTTTTTACATCAGTTGAATTCCTATTGTCATGATCTTTTGGTTTCCTTGGTGCTAGAGAAAAGCCTGAGAGCTCTGGTCTCCAGGCCTGTCTTTCAATCCCCTGAGCCACCTGGCTGCCTTGGAGGTGTATCTCTCTTAATTCAACTCATTCTGAGTTTGCAATGGGCCCAGATCATTTTAGGAATAAGCGCTGTCCAACCATGAGTCTGCCATCTTGTATATGGGAGGATGCTTTTTTTTGACCAGTTG
Organism: Monodelphis domestica; assembly: GCF_027887165.1. Taxonomy (NCBI): domain Eukaryota; kingdom Metazoa; phylum Chordata; class Mammalia; order Didelphimorphia; family Didelphidae; genus Monodelphis; species Monodelphis domestica. The sequence goes on from NC_077228.1 coordinate 505,431,959, forward strand.
CAAGACTTTACATTTGTCCCAACCAAATTTCATCTTCTTTGACTTATAGAATTCAAGATATAGCTCCTGATCTAGAGTTGGAAAGGATCTTGGAATGCATCTAATACAACCCTCTCATTTTACAGAGGAGGAAACTGAGGCCCATCGAGGCTATGACTTCTCTTGACTTTCTTAAGTCCCACCTAAATTTCCATCTCCTGCAAGAATTTCCCAGTCCTCCCTAGTCTTTGTGATTTCCTCTTGAGACCAGCCCTCATTTGTCCTGCCCACAACTAATTTATACCTCATTGTTTGCATATTGTGTCCTCCATTAGACTATGAGTTTCTTGAGAGCGTAGGCTACCTTTTGTATTTCTTTGTCTACTTGGCATTTAGCAAAGTGGCTGGTACATAACAGTTGTTTAATAAATGCTAGTGGACAGGAGCAGCTCAATGGCTCAATCCCTCTTGGAGATGTGAGGTTGTGGATTCAAATGTGACCTTGGACACTTCCTAGCTGGGTGACCTGGGCAAGTCACTTAATCCCAGATTCCTAGTTCTTGCCACTGTTCTGCCCCGAATCAATAAAAATATGGATTCTGGGGGCAGCTGGGTAGCTCAGTGGATTGAGAGTCAGGCCTAGAGATGGGAGGTTCTGTGTTCTAATTTGACCTAAGAACCTAAGAAATAGCTATTGGTTTTTTTTTTAAACCCTCCCCTTCCATCTTGGAGTCAATACTGTGTATTGGTTCCAAGGCAGAAGAGTGATAAGGGCTAGGCAATGGGGGTCAAGTGACTTGCCCAGGGTCACACAGCTGGGAAGTGTCTGAGGTCAGATTTGAACCCAGGGCCTCCCGTCTCTAGGCCTGGCTCTCCATCCACTGAACCACCTAGTTACCCCCTAGATATTGTTATTATCCCCATTTTTTAGTTAAGGAAACTGAGGCAGATAGGAATTAAGTGGGTTGCTCAGAGAAGTAAGCTTATGAGACTCAATTTGAACTCAGGCCTTCCCAACTGTAGTTGTAGCACTCTTCCCACTGTACCAAGTAGTATAGACTCAGGTGGGATTTGAAATCCCACCTGATCCTCTAACTCCACAGATAATACACTTTCCAGGTAATAGTTCTTTGGTGAGGGAAAGTTATTTTTGGGACACAGTGACCTGGAGACCATAGAGACCCTTTTCCATGTCATCAGTTCCTGTATTAACTAGAATCAGAGAAGTAGCCAGAGGTTCAACTAGGTAGTACAATGGATAGAGCAGCTGGCCTGGAGTCTGGAAGTCCTGGGTTCAAATTTGACCTCAGACACTTCCTGGCTGTGTGACCCTGGGCAAGTCACTTAACCCCAATTGCTTAGCCCTTATGCTCTCCTGCTTTGACATCAATACTTAGTACTGATTCTAATATAGATGGTATGGATTTTTAAGAGAAAGAGATAGACAGAGACAGAAATGGCCAGGCATGATGGAAAGAGTATTAGACTCCAAAGAACCTCCAGTTGGAATCTCCAACTGGTTCCAGTCCTATCTCTGATACTTATTAGTTGTGTGACCCTGGGCCAGTTTGTTATCCTCTCTGGTTTTCATGTTTAAAATGAGGCCAACGATTCTTATAGTTAACTCACTTTATACATCTGTGAAGCTCAAATGATAGTGGCTAAAAGAGTACAAGATGCTGTCTTGCTCAGAGCTTCATGGGACCAGGGCAGGCATGGTGGGGTTCATGGCATCATCCTCTGCAGAGGAGACCACACTGGGAGCCCAGGAGAGGACTCTCACAGGAGTTCCATGTTATTGTCCCCTTTGGAGAAGCTTATGGACTCTCTCAGAATCATGTTTCTAAGTGTATAAAAATACAATTTTGCCTCAGTTTCCTCATCTGTCACATGAGCTGGAGAAGGAAATGGCAAACCCCTCCAGTATCTTAGCTGTGTGACCCTGGGCAAGTCTCTTGACCCTGTTTGCCTCAGTTTCCTCATCTGTCAAATGAGATAGAGAAGGAAATGGTAAACCTGCCCAGTATTTCTGCCAAGAAAACTCTAAATAGGGTCATGAAGAATTAGACAGGACTGAAGAATGACTAACGAGAGTGCTTGGAAGTTTATTAAATGCTTTGGAGATGTTGTATTTGGGTCACACAGCAACCCTATGAAGTAGGTAAAGTAAGGTGTTGTTTCCCCCACTTTACAGATGAAGAAACTGAGGCATGAAAAGGTTTTGTGACAGGACTATAATCTCATAGCTAGTGTCAGAGATGGGGTTCGAATTTGTTTCTTCTTGGCCCTGAGTAGAGTACTCTACCCATCTATCATACCAGGCTACTCCTCAGATTGAAGCTTTCTTCTCCAGGGAAAATAAGTGGGAGTGAGGGTCCCATGGGAGAATCCAGGCAACCAGCAAGAGGCTGGATCAGAAATAGGGCTCAGGAGCCATACATATAGGTGTGATCATTGACACAAAGATGCCGGTGACCTTTTTCTCCATACCACAGAGGTGAGACCAGATGGAGATCAAGTGTGGCTGGGCATGTAGAGGCAAGAACTTGTCTGCCTCTTACCTCATCACATATCCTCTCAATACCAAAGAGCAGGCCAGATTGATTCAAGTTAGAGCAGCCTTCTCCCTATTCTCTGGCTCCCTTAAAGTGTTACAGAAGAAGTGTTAGGGTGCTCAACTCCTCTTAAAAGCTGTTGTTCTCCAACAGCCCTGGGTCTGCAGGGATCAACTCAGAGTGATTTCCTTTTGGGACTCAGTCTGGAATTCTCCCCCCAGCCATAACCATCTCATCCAGCCACCCAGTAGGAAACTAGGTCCCAGAAAACCAGGGGAGGCATCTTGTCATCTGCCCTGATGCAAAGATTCAAAGCCCTCCATAACATAACCCTTACTCCTTTTCCATTCTTTTTACACCTTACTCCCTGCTCAGTGGCACTCCCTCTCTTGCTCCAGGAATTGTTTCTGGCTGTCCCCCACAGTTGGAGTGCTTTCCCTTTCCACCTCTGCCTCCTGATCTCCTTAATTTCTTTTAACTTCCAACTGAAATCCCATTTTTTACAGAAGTCTTTCCCAACTCTTCTTATTATATCACATTCCTTCTTTTAATTATTTCCTATTTATTCTGTATATAGCTTGTTTGTAATATGTTTATTATTGCCCTCATTAGATTGTCAGCTCCTCGAGGGCAAGGACTGTCTGGCTTTTTTTTAAACCCTAGTGCTTCTCTTCCTCCTCCTTGTTCTTGTTCTTTTTCTTTTTCTTGTTCCTGTTCTTACCCGTCTTTTTCTTCTTCTCCTTCTTTTCCTCCTCCTCCTCTTTCTCCTCCTCCTCCTCATTCTTGTTCTCCATCTTTTTCTTCTCCTCCTCCTCATTCTTATTCTTGTTCTTCTTGTTCTTCTCCATCTTTTTCTCCTCCTCCTCATTCTTCTCATTCTTATTCTTGTTCTTCTTGTTCTTGTTCTTCTCCATCTTTTTCTCCTCCTCCTCCTCATTCTTATTCTTGTTCTTGTTCTTTTCCATCTTTTTCTCCTCCTCATTCTTCTCATTCTTATTCTTGTTCTTGTTCTTCTCCATCTTTTTCTCCTCCTCCTCATTCTTCTCATTCTTATTCTTGTTCTTCTTGTTCTTGTTCTCCATCTTTTTCTCCTCCTCCTCCTCCTCCTCATTCTTGTTCTTCTCCATCTTTTTCTCCTCCTTCTCATTCTTCTCATTCTTATTCTTGTTCTTCTTGTTCTTGTTCTTCTCCATCCTTTTCTCCTCCTCATTCTTCTCATTCTTATTCTTGTTCTTCTTGTTCGTCTCCATCTTTTTCTCCTCCTCCTCATTCTTATTCTTGTTCTTCTCCATCTTTTTCTCCTCCTCCTCCTCCTTCTTATTCTTGTTCTTCTCCATCTTTTTCTCCTCCTCCTCCTCTTCATTCTTCTCATTCTTATTCTTGTTCTCCATATTTTTCTCCTCCTCATTCTTCTCATTCTTATTCTTGTTCTTCTCCTCCTCTTTCTCCTTCTCCTTCTTATTCTTGTTCTTCTCCATCTTTTTCTCCTCCTCCTCCTCTTCGTTCTTCTCATTCTTATTCTTGTTCTCCATATTTTTCTCCTCCTCATTCTTCTCATTCTTATTCTTGTTCTTCTCCTCCTCTTTCTCCTCTTTCTCCTTCTTATTCTTGTTCTTCTCCATCTTTTTCTCCTCCTCCTCCTCCTCTTCATTCTTCTCATTCTTATTCTTGTTCTCCATCTTGTTCTCCTCCTCATTCTTCTCATTCTCATTCTTGTTCTTGTTCTTCTCCATCTTTTTCTTTTTCTCCTCCTCCTCCTCCTTCTACTCCTCTCCTTCTTCTGTTCCCCAAATATTAGGCTCCCACTTTCTTTGCTGTTCTTTGCTACCATGAAAAGTACAACTGTAAATATTGTTCACATCTGAGTCACTGATGCCCAAACAGTTTATCTCTGTATGCCGGGGGGGGGGGGGGGAGAAGTCACTTTACAAAGCTTATCAATCCAGGAAAGAAATATTCCTTTGCTGATAATAGATCTATAAGAGATCTCAATCACCTTCTAGCTTCAGGGAGATTGGAATTATCTGGAATCTTCTTGTGATCTTGAAGATTTACAAGAGCCCATTATCTTGGGCCAAATAAAGGATCAGGAAGCCCAAATAGAAGTGGGTCCCTACTCCTTGGTCCTCTTCTGGAAAGGAGGATTTAAAAATCTAGGTCAACTCTAGTCAGCACAGAGAAATAAAGATAGAAACATGTGGGGAGAGAGTTTGGTGTGATTTTTCATAATTTTTTCCAAACAGGAATAAATAGAAACTCCAGCCAGCTGCTGTTCTGTGTGACCTTAACCTTGGTTTCTGTTGCCTTCCATATCTTGGAAACAAATCTGTGTTATTTCAGTGACCATATTCTCCTACAACAAGTGAACTCCCCTGAAGCCTCCACCCTCTTTAATTTTTTTAACCCTTACTTTCTGTCCTAGTAACAACTCTAAGAGAGAAGGGCAAGGTTTAGATAAACAGGGGTAAAGTGACTTGTCCAGGGTCACACAGAGTTAGGAAGGCCAGATCCAAACCCAGATCCTCTCAACTCTACACCTGGTGCTCTATCCACTATGCCCCTGTGAGTTCTTTCAATGACCATGTCTTCCTGCAAGTAAATTACCCTGAAGCCCTCTCCTTTTCTAATCTGATTGGTTTGAGATCCTCAAGAGAATTGGGTATAAAAATAAATTAATTAATCAGTAAGCATTTATTAGACACCTATGACATACTAGGTAGTGGAGATACAGAAATGAAAATGGAATAGTTCCTGCTTCCCAGATCTTACCTCCTTTTGAAAGAAAAGTATTCGCAGGGATAATTAAGTATAAAATATATAGGAGAAACTAGCCAATAGGGCTCAGTTCTTAAGACATGCTCAGATTTGCCCTTCTTGGCTGGTCATACCAAAAATGAGCAAATATTCTTTGTCCGGCTCTATACCAGCACAGTGAGGCTTGGTGAGTCTACTTCTGGCCATGAGCGACTGAGGAGCTGGCACCCTGTGGTACTGGAATTTCGTGGTTGGTTGAGGAGTCAGAAGAACCAATGGACCAATGACTCAAAAGTTGCAGAACCAGAATTGTGTGGGCAAGCAGGAGTCACCTGCCTCTCTCGGTCCCTTTGCTCTTTTCCTTCCTGGCCACAGGGGAAGCAAAAGTGCTCTCTTGTTCCTGGTGGAGGAGAGGCAGCGAGCTACATTCCCCCACTTGGCCATCATGTATCTGTGTGCACATGATGCTTTATTTTGTTTTGGGCAGAGCTGACTTGAGATGAGAGGACCCAGGACACTAGAAGTCTCACCAGAGCCATTGGAGGTCTCATGGTCAACAGGAATCAATAAAAGACCAACTGAGCAGGAGCAGCTGTCAAGTGCCTGAAGAGGAACAGGAAAAGAACCACTCAAGAATGGAGATGATCTCAAGGAATGTGCTCCTTGAAGAGAGAAGTTCAAGCTACAAATGGACAGCAGAAAGACTCTGATCCTTAGAGCCAAGCAGTGCTACCCCTACGAGGAACTTCACCAGCCGCCATGAAGAGAGAAGAGTACTTTGGGACCAGGAGTGGGAAGTGTGGCCACAATTTTCTCTCTCTCTATGACTTCCAACCTTTATATTTTAAGGTTGAATCCATTCTTCCCAAGGACCTTGTTTATATGTTTGTGGGTCTTAGAGGTAGACACTTACCTAGTTATCTGATGACAATGAATTCAATGAATCTGGTCATGTTCTCTGTTTGTGGAGATGGAGTACATTCCAGCATGGCGGAGCGGAAGACAGTCTATACAAAAAGGCATTGGGACAGGAGAGAGAATGGAGAATAGCAAGCGGGCCACTTTGGTGGGCATGTTAATAGAGCAGAAAGGCGTCATGCTAGGTGCTGAGAGGGATACAAAAGAAGTCTAAGAAAGACACCTTCTGGGGGCAGCTGGGTAGCTTGGTGGATTGAAAGCCAGGCCTAGAGACGGGAGGTCCTAGGTTCAAATCTGGCCTCAGACACATCCTGGCTGTGTGACCCTGGGCAAGTCACTTAACCCCCATTGCCTAGCCCTTACCACTCTTCTGCCTTGGAACCAATACATAGTATTGATTCCAAGATGGAAGGTGAGGGTTTAAAAAAAAAAAAAGAAAGACATCTTCCCTCAAAGAAGTCATAATCTGAGAGGAATATTTAATTTCAGGAATAGGTGAAGTCGAGACAGTCCTTGTGATATAAGGAAATAAATCTTATGGAAAGAAAGATAGCCGAGAAGTAGAGGCTGGAAACCATTAGGAAAAGGGTTGTTTTTTTGTTTCTTCATTTTTTATTGTCATGAAAAAACATACTTTCTTATTGGTCACTGCTGTAAGGGCATGTTCATAAATAACCAAAACCCCCAATAAAACCAAAGATACATTGATGTGAAAGACGACTCCAACCGCTCTTTCCCTGGAGGTGGATACGTTCCTGATCACATTGCATTGCTGAGAGCAGCCAAGTTCTCCCAGATAGTTATTCAGTATTGCTGTTACTGTGTACCCTGTTCTCCCAGTTCTGCTTATTTCACTCTGCATCAGTTCCTGCAGCTCTTTCCAGTTTTTTCTGAAATCATCTTGTTCATCATTTCTTATAGCACAATAGAATTCCATCACCACCATGTACCATAATTTGTTCAGCCATTCCCCAATTGATGGATGCCACCCCAGAATTTCCAGTTCTTTGAGAGTTGCTATAAAGAATTTTGTGCAAGTAGATCCATTCCCCAAAAAGGTTTTTTCAAAAGATTATTTATTTGTTCTTAAAACCTTTCCTTTCCATCTTAGAATACCATGTATTGGTTCTAGTAATATAGGTTTTAAATTTATTTTTTTAAACCCTTACCTTCCATCTTAGAATCAATAGTGTATATTGATTCTAAGACAGCAGAGTGGTAAGGGCTAGGCAATGGGGGTTAGTGACTCACCCAGGGTCACACAGATAGGATCTGAACTCAGGACCTTCTCTCTCCAGAGCTGACTTTCTATCCACTGAGCCACTAGGTGCCCCTAAAAGACATTATTTAAATTTTTTTTATTAATATCTTTTGATTTTATGCCACTTTTATTTCCAAATATATTTCTCACCCAAACCTCCACCCAATGAACCATCTCTAATTACAAAGATTTTTTTTTAATGAGGGGGGAAAAGCAGTTCAGCAAAACTAACATATATCCATGCTTATGATTCCCTACTTTTCCTAAAAAGGCTGACCTGGCAGAAAGATTAGTATCAGAGGTCTTTGGCTTAAATCCTTCCCCTAACACTTTGAACCAATGTGATTTTGGGAAAGTCACATGTTTTCTCTGGGCCTCAGTTTTCTCATCTGTAAAATGAGAAGGTTGGAGTAGATGACCTATAAGGTTCCTTGGTTCTATGAGGCAAACTCAAAGAAAACAAATTTTTTAAAAGGAAAATAGGAGGGAAGTTCTAAAAATTCTTTATAGCTAAAATATCAATAATTATGGTAAAAACATTTAAGTAGGGGGACAGCAAGGTAACACAGTGGATTGAGCTTCAGGCCTAGAGTCTCACTCTCAGAATGGTCCTAAAAATCCCGTACAAATCCTCTTGGTAGCTGATAACTCTGGATTTGGAGTTAGAAGACCTGAATTCGAATCTTGACTCTGATATTTACTTTTTGTAGGACCTTTGGTCCAGTTGTTTTGGAAGATGAGGTAAGACTTGCCCAGGGTTATACAGCTAGGAAGTATTTGGGTCCAGATTTAAACCCAGGGCCTTTTGACACAAGTCCTGGCCCTCTAGCCACTGTGCCACCTAATTGTCCCTACACTGACAATTTAACAACTGGCTCCAGCATACCTTTGTGTTTAGGAAATAATTGGTAAATAACTATACTGTATTTCTTATTGCATGTGTTTGGTAAACTCTAGGTTTTTTGTTTGGCTTTGTTTGCTTATTATATGGAATGTGGGTACTGGGAAGAATTCCTGAAAACTTTTGGGGACTGAAAAAAAGTTTGGAGGCTGCAAAAGAATGAAGACCCTTAGGTTAGTGGGCAGCTAAGTGTCAAAGTGGATTGATGCCAGGGCTGAAAGTCAAGAAGACTCAGTTTCTTGAGTTCAAATCTAGTCTTAGACACTTACTAGCTGTGTGACCCTGGGCAAGTCACTTAACCCTGTTTGCCCCAGTTTCCTCATCTGTTAAATGAGCTGGAAAATAAACAACATGAAGGAAATGGCAAATTGCTCCAGTAAAGAAAACCCCAAATGGATGAAACAACTAAACAACAACAATGAGGCTAAAGGAGCCCTAAGGTCCTTTCCAGCGTGAAACCTTATGAATCTTTCCTAAAGTAGAGACGGAGCAAGGAAGAAGGTATTTTTCAGTGCTTGGATATTGGTTCTTTTGCTCCCTTCTTTTATTATTTGAGAACTAGAGAGAGTAGAGTGTATCTGCCTTTAAGGGATCTGCAAAGTGATGGGACAGGGAGAGCTAGTGGGGAGGAGAAACTAACGGAGAGGGACCTGTAAGGACAGAGCAATGCTCACTGATGGAGGATGGGGGCATGTAGGGTCAGAGAATAGCATGCATAGTCCCCCATCTCTACAAAGATGGTAGGACACTCTCCCATCTCTTCTTACATCCAAGCTTGGTCAATACAATACAAGATGGTAGGACACTCTTCTTACATCCAAGCTTGGTCAATACAATACAAGATGGTAGGACACTCTTCTTACATCCAAGCTTGGTCAATACAATACAAGATGGTAGGACACTCTTCTTACATCCAAGCTTGGTCAATACAATTTCACTGCATTCAGTTTCACTTGTAGCCATTGTGTATATCACTTTGGATTCTCCTAAATTCTCATAACTCTTCCCATACTTCTCCGTCTTCTTCAGAATCACTCTATATCAGGATACAGTAATATTCTCTTACATCCATGAAACAGAATTTATTTATCCGCTCTTCAGTCAATGGACATCACCTTTATTTGGTGCTTGGCTACTATTAAAAAAAAGTGATACTATACATTTTTAGATGTATATGGAAACTTTTCTCTTTTAATGACCTCCTCAGGGTATGTGCCTAGCAGTGAGATTTCTCAGGCAAAGGGTACGGCTCTTCATATCAGAGATTTATAGAACTGGAAGCAACCTCAGAGTTCATCTGATTTATCTTGCTCACTTGAGAGATGTCATCCCAGAAGAATAGATCTGAGTCACACTCTCACTCAAAAAGCTTCCTTGCCTCCCCAGTGCCTCTAGGATAAGATATAAATGCCTTTGCTTGCTATTGAACATTTGACAGCTCTACTTTGCCATACTTATTTCATTTATGCTTTATTTTATTTTTAATTTTATTATCATGTGAAGCATACTTCCATATTGGTCATTGTTGTATAACATGAAAACCCCCCAATAAAATTGTAGATCTACTAATATGAAAGGGAATATGCTCTGATCCTCACCTGAGTCCCACAGTTCGGCTAGCATTCTCCGTCACAAGTTTTAAGGATTGTCCCAGATCATTGCTTTGCTGAGGGTAGCCAAGTTCCCCCAATTTGCTTCATTTAATTCCCACACTCACTCTCTATTCTAGTCTAAATGGTCTTCTTGAACCCTGAACTCAGATACACCACCTCCAGACACCAAGCATTTGTACTCTGTCCCTCCTCATCCTTGCCTCCCAGTTTCCCTGATTTCCTTCAGATTTTGTTAAAATCTCATTTTCTGCCAGAAGATTCTCTGGATCCTACTTACTCTTGGTGCCCTTTTATCTCATCTTCTGGCCTCAGACACTACCAGGTGTGTGTCCCTGGACAAGTCACTTAATGATGTTTGCCTCAGTTTCCTCTTTTGTAAAATGAGTTGGAGAAGGAAATGACAAACCACTCCAGTATCTTTGCCAAGAAGTGGGACACAACTGAAATAACTGAATGACACATATATCATTTGTTCTTGGTTGTTTGCACGCCATCTCTCAAATTTAAACTGTGACCTCCTTAAGAGTGGGGGGCTTTTTTTTTTTACTGTTCTTAGTATTTTCAGGGCTTTGCATCAGGCCTGGCACATTGTAGGCACTTAATAAATGCTTGTTGGTTTGACTTAGAGATATGCAAAACACTGGAAAGGGTAGCAAGAAGTATATGTCGTTATCCTGGTCTTTAAAGAATCTACAATACAGGAGAGAGAAATCTCTTCAGCATTTTTCATTCATTCATTCACTGCTACCTAAGTGGAACCTCTATTTACCTCCTTCCCACTCCAAACTTGGCTCCCTCTTTCTACAGTTTCAGCAGCTGGTGCCCTACAAGAGGGGACAAGAACCAAGGTTATTGACCAAACGACATTAAATCATATCCGTTCATTCAATATGTCAATAACACAACACCATCATAAGACAAAGATGTGTAGTTATATCCTCCAAACTCTCTTTTCACAGATCCTTCTACCCTTCTGCCCTGTCCCCTATAGTGAGTGTCCTTTTCCCCCCTTAAAGGGTGCCCTTGATGCTGGAAATGTAAAAAGAGAATGGAGCATACCCCAAAAGAACAAGAAGACCACATTTGAGTGACTTCTGTTTACCATAACTAAAGTGAGTATACACTTTTTATTTTCACTTGATTTTATTTTATTATTTTACTAGACTTCCTGATGTTTCCCTTCTCTTTCCCTCTCCCAGAGAGTCTTCCCATATAGAAAGGAATACAAAAGAGGAAAAACAATTCAGGAAAATTAAATGTGTTAAGCCCAACATTTTATGGAATTCTCTGCAAAGAAGGGAGAGTGGGATAAGAAGAGAAAGTCCCCCAAATCATTTATTTTAATATTTTCATTTGACAGATAAAAAATGAAAGTTCCCAGCACCACCACAAAAAAAGAAAAGCACCTGCTTTCAAATATTTTTTTTCCTACTGTGGCTATTTTCAAATCATGGAAGATTTCATAGAGGGATTTGGCTTTGAATGAGAAGAAAATTCACAGATCATGATGAGAGGGATTTGTTCCAGGAAAGGAGGGCAGGGCCGCCAAAGGCACAGAAAAGGAAGAGGAAAGAATGAGTTTGGAAAAACAAAAAGCTTGTCTAAAATCACTGAATCACTAGGCCTAGTGCTCTATCCACTGCATCACCCAACCCTTATAACCTGTCAGTGATCAAGGACACACTTCAAGTTTTAGAACAGGTGTAGATCTGAATATGTAATAATAATAAAAATAATAATAACCATAATTACAAAATAATATAATATATAATTATGGATAGTAACCATTTTATTGCTTTAATGTAAATCAAATCAAATCAATCACTGAATCATCCTGTATTAGACCCAGAAGAGGCCAAAGAGATCAGCTAACAGAATTCTTTTTTTTTAATCCTTACCCTCTGTCTTAGAACCAATACTATGTATTGGTTCCAAGGCAAAAGAGCAGTAAGGTCTAGACAATGGGGTTTAAGTGACTTGCTTAGGGTCACATAGCTAGGAAGTGTCTGAAGCCAAATTTGAACCCAGGACCTCCCATCTCTGGGCCTGGCTCTCCATCCACTGAGTCACCCAACTGCCCCTAGCTAACAGAATTATTAATCTGAGTTAGAATGGTATTTGTGAACTTGTTCTTTTAATATTTTAAAAACTATTTCAATTACACGATAGTGAGGTTCAAACATTTGGTTCAATGCTTGAATCTCATTCTTATTGGAATTGGTTCAAGGAGAGAAGACTATAGATAGGTAGGTAGGTAGGTAGGTAGATAGATAGATAGATAGATAGATAGATAGATAGATAGATAGATAAGAAAGATAAATGGATGGATAGATGTATAGATAGAGAGATAAATAGACAGATAGATGATAGATAGATGGATAGATAGATAGCTAGCTAGCTAGCTAGCTAGATAGATATAGATGGATAGATAGATAGATGGATGGATAGATGGATAGATAGATAGATAGATAGATAGATAGATAGATAGATAGATAGATAGATAAGAAAGATAAATGGATGGATAAATAAATAGATGAATAGATAGATGGATAGATGGATGGATAGATAGATATAGATTATGTGTGTGTGTGTGTGTGTAGGCATATGGGGTGTTCAGGGATGACTAGCACCTCTTGCCAAATGGAGTGTTTAGAACTTGGTCAGATATTGAAGACATCAAGGTCATCCACTGTATCCTGAGTCATCACCAATTGTCCTGACTTTTGTCCTGCCACTAGTCTCAGATGACTGGAAGAGAGAATGAGGCTGAATAACTCTGCCTCGCTTAAATCCATTGAATGAGCAAGTCACTCTGTGATGTCTATGGTCCTCTTTGAAGGAGGAACAACAACTTTCAATATAGTTGCTTATGCAATACTACTGTTTTATGCATTTAAAAACATTTTTCAGAGAAGGGGTCCATAGGTTTCCACAGAGTACCAATGACCAGGATTCAGATGACAAGAACACAGTAGGTGCTTAATAAATTCTCAGTGACTTGAAATAAAAAAAAAGGCTCCAAGTGGCTCTTTGTTGTCTCTAGGAAGAAATACCAGCTTCCCCATTTGGCATTTAAAATATTTCACAATCTGGTTCATTTCTAGGAATATTTTTTTCCATGCTCCACTATCCAGCCTGCTGTTCTTCCCACTCTTCAGTCCGCCATCTTGCTTCTCCCACCTTCTTTGGTGGGCTCTCCTCCATCCCTGGAACACGTTTCTTTTCCTTTCTAGCTTAGAGAATCTCTAACTCTGTAGACTGAAGGGACCCCTCTTAGAAGAGCCCTAGGCTCCGGTGTCTCCAGCTGCTACTACTCTAATAGTTTCTGAGTATTCTGAGGGTAGGAGACTCTATTGCCTTGAGTTGGGGACGAAGGCAGTAATGAGTCAGGAAGGTTAGAGCTGCCATGGTATTCTGGATCTCTAGAAACACCGGCTAAATGGAATAGTTCAATTTTCCAAACTGTAGGCTGAGCTCTCTTTAGTAAAGCAATGACCAAAATTATTGGGCATTCTTCTTTGTGGCTCCTACATAAATATATTCACTTTTTCCAATGAGAAAAAAAAAGGGTAGTGGATCGAGGGTTGGACCCAGAGTCAAAAGGCTGAGGCTTACACCTCCCCTCAGACAGTTACTAGCCATGTGACCTCAAGCGTTTAGTCTCACTTTCCTCATCAGTAAAATGGGGATAAGAATACTACCTACCTTAGAGGGCTACTTTGAGACTCAAATGAACTTGTATCTATAAAACAGTTCATAACACTTAATGGACAACCATGTAAATGTTAACTATTAGCTATTTCAAATCAAAGATAAAAATAATAAGCTACCCTGAATTTGTACTAACCGGCAGTCAGTTAAATACAGGGATTATTTAATGTAGTATGAACATACAAGTTGAGGATTAGGTAGCTCAGTGGATAGAAAGCCAGAACTAGAGGTGGGAGGTCCTGGATTCAAATCTGACCTTAGATACTTCCAAGCTGTGTGACCCTGGGCAAGTCACTTATTTCCTAGTCCTTACTGCTCTTCTGCCTTGAAACCAATACACAGTATTGATTCTAAGATGGAAGCAAAGAGTTTAAAAATAAAAAACATTCAAGGCCATTCCCTCTGCAATTAGTTAACTGAGAAACCTCTCTTATTGGGTTTCCTGGGCTCACCCTTCGATGTATTGTTGCAGTGTTTTCTCCTTCTAGCCCCTTGCTGGGGGCTGTTTAGCTAGAATGTATTTAGGATTAGGGGGAGACCCCAGAGCCTTTGTTCTGAGACTGTTTGCCAGCTACAGGCAAGAGATGGGAGAAATGTCTCCGGAGCCCCAGTCCTTCCTGATTCCAAAGCTTCTCTCCTGAGTAAGCCACTCTGTGTAGCCCAAGGGTCTTTATTTCTGTTCATTCAGGTAGTTCTTCCCATGATCCTCTGTATCACCCGTAGGTGAGCAGCCACCACAAAAGTCTGAATACTGTTTGTTCCCTAAAGATCATTATCTTGATGGCCTCTTCCTATGCCACTGAGCCAGCCAAGCCTCAAACCCTTTCTAAGCCATATCCCTGACCATACACACCATTCTACTTCCAGCCTTGGGCTTTTGTAGCAGCCTCCTAGGACTCAGCATCTTTCCCAGGCCAATTCTCACATCTGCTGCCTAGAAAGGAGATGGATCCAGGACCTCAGTCCCCCACAATCTGTCACTAATCATCGCCTTAGAGATTCTAGCCCCTTCTCAAACCTCATCCTGTAGACCTATACCTAGGGCTTCAGTCCTCTCATGTCCTTTGTCATTCAGTCATGTCCAGCTCCAAGTGACCCTAAAGGCATTGTCCATGTGGTTTTCTTGGCAAACATCCTGGAGTAGTTTGTTAGTTCCCTCTCCAGTTTATTCCCATTTTACAGAGGAGGAACACAGCTAATAAGTGTCTGAGACTAGATTTGAACTCAAATCTTCTTGACTTGGTGCCCTATCCACTGCACCACTCAGCTAGCTGCTCCTTTCAAAAACTTCCATGAACCCAGGGACTTTGAACCTGACTTTCCCTGATCTTTGAGCCTGCCTGACTCCCTGATTTTCACAGTCTACAAGTGGTCACTAATAGCCATTTCTTCCATCTCTGAACTCTGCATATCCTGGTGAGCATCCACTTACTTTTTCCCTTTTTACTCCTCTTTCTACAACTCTTTAATATACTTTAATACTTTAACAATTCATTTTCTGAAGTTTATTTGCCTACTTATAAATAATGTATTAGGAGGCAATTAAGTGGCTCAGTGGATTGAGAACCAGGCCTAGAAATAAGAAAGAGGTCCTGGGTTCAAATCTGACCTCAGATACTTCCCAGCTGTGTGATCCTGAGCAAGTCACTTAACCCCCATTGCCTATCCCTTACCACTCTTCTGCCTTAGAACCAACACACAGTATTGATATGTAAGGGTTTTAAAAAAATAATGTAAGAGAGTAAGATGACAAGAACTGTGTGTAAAAGAAAACCTAAAGGCAGCTTTGATCTAGTGAATGGGACTACCTTAGGGTTTAAGTTCAACCTCTGCCCTTCACTAGCTATGAGACTTTGGGCAAGTCACTTAACCTTTTAGAATTGCCTGTCTGCAACAGAAGCAAAACAGATAAAATATGAACCCCTGGGTTTGTGTTGTGGGGCTGTTCCACTGTGTTGTTCTTGTAGAATTGTGTATGTTGCAAGAATGGGGAATAAAACATAATCAGGTGTGAATTTTAAAACTACTCCACCCTACTCAGACCTACTTTAGAAGGTTTGATTTAGCTATTTTCTGATTGTAACATTGGAGACACTTGATTAGGAATGTCTTGGGAACTTTACATTACTCCACCCTACTTAGACATATTTTAGGGGAAGATAAAGTTGTAATCTCCTGATTGAACAATGAAGTTACTTAGTTCTCACCTTATAATGAAGCTAGAACTTAAGCTAAGTCTATTTTTAGATCTTAATACAGAAAGGTATTAAGTAACTATAGAGGTTAAATTAATCACAAAAAGGTCAAGTAACTAACAAAAGGTGAACTTAACAAAGAAGTGTGAAGTACTCAAAAGATATAATCTAACCAGAGAAGGTGAGAACTAAAGAATGGGCAGTCCTGGAGAAAAGCATCTGCTGTGATGTAAAAATTTAGGGGAGGTGACATAAGAGAAAATTTCTTTAAAAGGAGGTCTAGAAAAGGCAGTGGAGGTCAGTTCAGTCAGTTCAGAGGAGGAACTGAGCCTGGAGGATCTCCCTCAGACAGCTTCTTTGAGACGGTCTCATGGTAAGTGAGTGATAAGACTGACTCCCTTTCCCTTGGGCTCAGGGGGGCCATTTTGGCCAAGGCCTTTAACTACTACCTGGCTCAGCCTGAGCTGGAGCAGTTTAAATTAACTCTTTCCTCTCTCTCTCTCTTCTCCTTAATTCATTTTCTCTATATTAATTAAAATCACCATAATTTCCAGCTGACTTGGATATTTTATTATTTGAGATTTTCCCTGGCGACCAATTAATTTAGATTTTCAAGTCACAACACTAAAATTATCTTACACAGGTGAGTCCCCTTCTTGAAAGAACAGTGAAGCCCTTGTCTTGGCTATGCCTCAGGCACTGTGCTAAGGCTGGGAACACAAATCAAGAAAAAAGAAAAATAGTTCCTGTCTTCAAGGAGCTTATATTCTAATCAGGAAGGACCCACAGAGATGGGAACTAAAAAACCTGGGCTCTTCTCAAAATGGCGGCACTGAAAGGAACACAATGATGGGATAAAGTGACCAGCACAGAGAAGGGATATTCCAAGGTGAGATAGTCATAGACTCTGAGGGAGATTTCAGGGTAAGACAGCACCTGAGGTATGGTGTTTCAGTCTAGACAGACAGGAGCAGAGTTTGGAGAGGAATGAATGAAGCCTTGACTTTACATAGGGTCATCTGGTTTCTAAGCCCTTCTCTATCCTTTTTTTTTTTATGTTTGGGTCAGCATTTAGTATTATTTTTTTTAATTTGGAAAATTTTATTTAATTAATTAATTTAGAATATTTTTCCATGGTTACAAGAATCAAGTTCTTTCCCTGCCCTTCCCCCACCTCTTCCCATTCCACTGGGTTTTACACGCATCATTGATCAAGACCTATTTCCATATTGTTGATGTGTGCACTAGAGTGATCATTTAGAGTCTACATCCCCAATCATATCCCCATAGACCCATGTGATCAAGGAGTTGTTTTTCTTCTCTGTTTCTACTCCCACAGTTCTTCCTCTGAGTGTGGATAATGTTCTTTCTCCTAAATCCCTCAGAATTGTTCAGGATCACTGCATTGCCACTAATGGAGAAGTCCATTACATTCGATTGTACCACAGTGTGTCAGTCTCTGTGTGCAATGTTCTCCTGGTTCTCCTTTCGCTCCGCATCACTTCCTGGAGGTTGTCCCAGTCACCATGGAATTCCTCCACTATATTATTCCTTTTAGCACAACAGTATTCCATCACCAACAGATACCACAATTTGTCCAGCCGTTCCCCAATTGATGGGCATCCCCTCATTTTCCAATTTTTGGCCACCACAAAGAGCCCAGCTATGAGTATTCTTGTACAAGTCTTTGGGTCAGCATTTATTAAGTATCTACTATGTGCCAAGTGCTAGAGATGTAGAGAAGCAAAAAATAGTCCATACTCTCAAGGAACTCACAATTAAATGGGGGAAATAGCATGAAAACAACTGTCTCCTGGAAATTTGGCAGGGAGAGATTTCGCAATCCTGCTAACCCAACCCAGATGCTGCCTTCTCCAGAAAGCATTTCTCTAGCTAGAAGTGTCCCCCTCAAATCCGTCATCCCAACATGCACTAAGTCCTTTTATAATTTGTTCTAAAATTACTTATAAAATAATACAACTTTTAAATATTTACTATTTTAACTTTCTATTATACATTACATATATCTTTTCATTTTCTATCCTCATTTACATAATATACCATATAATTATTATAAAGTTTTTACTCCATCCATTCAATTATAAGCTACATGAGGACATGGAGCACTACATACTCAACGGCTGTTGCTGTTGATGCAGATCCAATGACTTGCTTGGAAACTGGAATACAAGATGGGAAGATCTGGGGCTTCTTAACATTTTGGGGGGCAGATCTGGTATATATCTGTTCACATGAGGCAGGAATGGAGCCTCCAGAACTCTTCAGTTCAAAGATGAATTTTGGTAGCATCTCATTTTGCCAGGATATGATCTCGTGGTCTTCAATAGTTACAGCATTCATTGGTTGGTCGGCCTTTATTTCCTACCATGTTCCAGTGCCCAGTACTAGAGACATAAAATTAAGAGCTATGAGGGAGAGGGAGCGTCTTTTGTCTTCTTTCCTGGGTCTATTGCTTCGCACAGTATCTGGCACATAGCAGATACTTCATAAATGTTTGTTGACTGACTGAAGGAGGTATTGATATGGATGGGGACCTGGTCTTGGAGCTCCAAAGTGCTCTCTAGGCTTATGAATTTGGTCATCTGTAGTTAGTTCCCCACTCTGATGAAATCGCAAGATCCTAAATATCTCTAATAAAGATTTCTCTCTAGATCAGAAGGTTTAGCGAACAATGCACGAACTCTAGGCAGAGCACCAGGCCTGGAGTCAAGGACCTGAGTTCAAATCCAACCCCAGACAGACACTTATCAATTGTGTGACCCTGGGCGAGTCACTTCACCCTGTTTCCTCCTCTGTCCAATGAACTGGAGAAGGAAATGGCAAACCACTCCAGTGTCTTGGCCAAGGAAACCCAAAATGTGGTCCCAAAGAACCATCCACGACTGAATAACAAAGAGGGAATGATAGGAGATGGTGATTTTTAAGGGCTTTCCCTGGGACCCAGCAGGCTTTGCTCTTGGTGGGAAAAAGTGCTGTCTGCTGGATTTTCCAGTTGCAGTTTGTTGAACGGTGGCCAGAAGTGGAGAGTCAGCGATTGTTTGCTGAATTGAGTGGATTTGACACATCTCTCTTGTTTCCCAACGCTCTGTCTGATGCAATCGCAGGCTGCTGCTTTGGCCCCAGCAGGTCCTGTTCCATGGACAGAATTTTCCAGCAGGTTCTTTGACTGCAGGGTCATACAGCTGGGAAGAGGCAGGATCTCAGTCTGTCTGACCGCAGTAACAAAAGTGGATCAGCTTTTGTATTTTTAAAATAATTAATGGCTTTCTATAGCTTCTTGTTGATGCTGTGTGTGTGTGTGTGTGTGATTTCCCTAGTAAGTGCCCTAAAGGTGAGGAACCTTTTGGTTTTTTCCTTCCTATCATCAGTGTGAAGCTTAGTTGGCTAATTAATAAATGTTTGTTGAATTGCTGGATCTGAATAGGAACAGGGACTAGTCTTGTGACTTTATTAGTAGGTAGAACTCCCCCCAAGGAAGTTCCCTCCACCTTCTCATCAACTTGTAGGCTTATGGAGAGTAGCCTGGAGACTTGCCAAGGGTCAGAATTTGAACCCACGACTTCCTGACTTCCCATTCAGCAATCTGTATCCTATGCCGTCTAGTAGCTTATAGAATGGAACTGAATACCAAATACTATGTGCTGATGAGCCAAAATATGCCACATCTTCAAAATGATATCATAATTGTATAAATCTAAATAAGAGCAGTTAGGAGGTGCAGTGGATAGAGCACCAGGCTTAGAGTCAGGAAGATTCTTCTTCATGAGTTCAAATCTAGCCTCAGGCACTTCCTAGCTGAGTAACCTTGGGTAAATCACTTTACCCTATTTGCCTCAGTTTCCTCACCTGTCAAATGAGGCAGAGAAGGAAATGGCAAACCAATTCTGTATCTTTGCCAAGAAAACTCCAAATGAGGTTGGGAGGAGTCAGACACAACTGAAATCACTGAATGACAAAATAATTACCAATATTATGCAAATATTTATTGAACACCTATCATCTGCTAGATAAGAAGGAAAGATGCAAAGAAGTATGTGAGACATCTATGCCTTCTATCATCATGATGATTATCAATCATTCAATTAATCAGTCAATAAGCACTTAAAAAAAACCCCTCATCTTCTGTCTTATAATCCACACAAAGTATCAGTTTCAAGACAAAAGAGCATTAAGAGCTTGGCAGTGGAGGTTAAGTGAATTGTCCAGGGTCATACTGCTAGGACATATCTGAAGCCAAATTTGAACCCATGTTCTCTTGACTCCAGGGCTGATTCTCTACCCACTGAGCCACCTAGCTGCCTCAACTAGAACTTTTAAAAGGCCTACTCTGTTCCAGGTTCTAGACTGGGCAGTACAGAGGTAGAAATAAAGGTGATGATACTTTTCCAGTCTCCACTCCTACTTTTCCAGATTTCTTACACCTTGTTCTCTTCCATACACTATCCAGAGATGATGGCTTCCATCTCTTGACTTTGGGCATTTTCCTTTGCTGTCTCCCATACCTGGATTTCTCTCTGTTCTCACTTCTGGCTCCTCATTTCTTTAAGTCTCAGCTGAAATTCCACCTTCTTTCTGCAAGAAACCTTCCTTAGTCCTCCCTAATCTTTGTGCCTTTTCTCTGAAATTAACCCCAGTTGATCCTCCCTCTGTCTTCTGTCTGTGGTTCTTTGCCAGTTGTCTACCCCCATTAAACCATAAGCGACTTGAGAGCAGGGACTGTTCTTTTGCCTTTCTTGGTAGCTTACCAAGGTGTCTGGCACATAATAGGTGCCTAATTAGTGCCAATTGACTGGTTGATGGATTGACCAATAGAGATGATAGTTTACTTTTGTAAATGTGTGAAGACATTAAAATATTTTAAAAATCAATAATATAAGACTATAAATAGGTTTCCATGAGTGATATCCAACAATCGTATGGAAATTCAGAGGGAGGAAACAGCGTGATAAGCTAAAGTAGTGATGGAAAGCTTCCAAGAGGAGGATGAATGTGAACTTTGCCTTTTCAGTCATAAAGAGATTAAATCCTTGAAGAATAGCCAATAGGCTGGCATGGCTGGATCAGAGTGTGCTAAGGGGAATACAATATCAGAAGATCAGAAAGGAAAGAAGCTGTTGATGTGCACTACAGTATGACCTTAGGAAAGAGACTGATTCTGAAGAGCTTTAAATGGCTCCATTCATTCATTCATTCATTCATTTTTTTTTTAATCTCTTACCTTCTGTCTTAGGTAGAAGAATGGTAAAACCTAGGAAACTGGGGGTAAGTGACCTGTCCATAAGCATACAGCTAGGACAGTGATGGTGAATCTTTTAGAGACTGTGTGCCCCAAAAGACCACATGCTGTGCCCCCACCCCACATACACACAGGGGAGGGAGGAAGCACTCCCATTGGGCTGCTGTGCAGAGAGAGGGGTGTGTGATGTGAAAAAATGTTGTCAGGCATGGTAGAGAGGAGAAAGCGAGCAGCTCTATCCAAGTTCCTCTGCCTTTCTAGTAATGAACTCTGGGGTGGGTGGGGCAGCATGTGTGCCTTCAGAGAGAGCTCTGTGTGCCATCATGTGCCATAGGTTCTCCATCACTGAGCTAAGATATGCCTGAAACCAGATTTGAATCCAGGTCTTCCTAACTCCAGGCCTGGCTCTCAATCATTGAGCCAACTAGCTTTTCCCCTATTTGTTCTTGAAACCAATTGGAGGGGGCAGCTAGGTAGCTCAGTGGATTGAGAACCAGACTTAGAGATGAAAGGACCCTGGGTTCAAATATGGCTGTGTGATCCTGGGCAAATAACTTAATCCCCATTGTCTAGCCCTTACTACTCTTCTGCCTTGGAACCAATACAAAGTATTTATTCTAAGACAGAAGGTAAGAGTTTTAAATTAAGGAAAAAAGTAATAGGAAATGATTAGAAAAATATTAGCTCTGTTTACTGTTCAAATCTTACCCCCGATTCTTACTCCCTATATGACCATTGGACAGATTATTAAATCTCTTTAGGCCTCAGATAAATGAAAGAATTTGGACTTGATGGCCTTTGAGATCCCTTCTAGCTCTAGAGCTATGATTGCCAACAAGAAAAATCGGTTTCTTGGGTAGTAAGGATGGAAATGTTGGGGAAGACTGGGACCTCCATTTTAGAATTTGTGATAGGGAAGAAGATAAAACAAAACATAGCTTGCTCTCCATTCAAGATTATGGGAAAGGGGTTTTAAAAGAGCTCTGAGAAATGATTGGTAATATCTCATGGTCTTACGGACAGTTAGGTGGTACAGTAGATAGATCACCAGGCCTGAAGTTAGGAAGACTCATCTTTGTAAATTCAAATCTGACTTCAGACACTTAATGGCTGGGTGACCCTGGACAAGTCACTTCATCCCTATTTGTCTCAATTTCCTTGTCTGGAAATGAGCTGGAGAAGGAAGTGGCAAACTACTCCAGTATCTTCACCAAGAAAATCCCAAATGTGGTTGGACCCAATTGAAAAATAATTCAACAACAAAATTTCATGATTTTAGGATCTTAGAAAACTAGCCCAAGAACAATGGGAAAGAGTCAAGAATGAAAATCTGGAGAAAAAATCCAATAGAAACAATTCCCAAGAGGAAGAAAAGGGGGAAATGATCTAAAGAGACTAATATGGATACTAACAGAACTCAAAGACCAATTTGGATTTTTAAAAGAGAAATGTACATATAGATGACAAAAACAAGAACGAGTATCTTAGGATAAACACCAAAGTGTGGCAACCATCCTTAAAAAGGGTGTCAGGAATACCCATGTTCAGCATGCAAAGGAGAAAAGGCAAGGCTTTTTCTGAAGCTATTTTGGGAGTAAGAGATGACTGGAAAACAAGGAGACAATCCAACATCTCCCGTCACTATGCATTTGTCCTAGTTGTCCCACATGCTTGGAATATCCTCCCTCCTCTCTTCTTAGTCTCTTAGTCTCTCTGATTCAGCTCTAATCCCTATTCTGTAGGAGACCTTTTTCCCATCTCCTCATCTACTAGAGCCTTCCCCTCTTAAGTAAATCTTCCATTTATTCTGTATGTATCCTGTATGCATATTTTTTTTTACATTTTTTCTCTTCCATTCTAAATGTAAGTTTCTTAAGGGCAGAAACTGTTTAATTTTTGTGCTTCCTATCTCCAGCACTTAGCACATTGTTTGGTACAGAGTAAGCCCTTAATAAAACATCTGTTGATTGATTATTCCCAATCCTTTGAGATGTTAGTGCCTTTTCTTCTGAAATTATTATTATTGAGGCATAGAGCACTGGGCCTAGAATCAGGAAGACCTCAGTTCAAATCCAGTCTTACTTACTGTGACCCTGGGAAATTCACTTAATTTCAGTTTCCTCGACTATAAAATGGGGATAATAATAGCACCTACCTACCAGGGTTGTTCTAAGAATCAAGTAAAATTATATTAGCAAAGAATTTAGCACTGTCTCACACATAGTAGGTGTTGAATAAATGCCTGTTTCTTTTCTTACTAATAAAATTACCTAGCATTTAGATAGTGCTCTAAGTATGCAAAGTGCTTTACAAATAAATCTCAATTTATCCTCATAACAACCCAGGGAACTAGGTGCCATTATTATCCCCATTTTATAGATCACCTTTATTTTTTAATTTAATTTAATTTTTTAAAAACCTTTACACTCTGTCTAAATATTGGTTCCAAGGCAAAAGAGTAGTAAGGGTAGGCAATGGGGGTTAAGTGACTTGCCCAGGGTCAAACAGCTAGGAAGTGTCTGAGGTCAGATTTGAACACAGGACTTTCCATCTCTGGACCTGGCTCTCAATCCACTGAGTCACCTAGCTGGCCCCTATAGATTACCTTTAAAAAAAATAACCCTTACTTTTTTTTTTTTAATTAACAATTCTAAGACAGAAGGGTAAGAGCTAGGCAAAGGGGCTTTCCCCGAGTCACATTTGAATTCAGGTCCTCCAGATCCCAGGCTGGACACACTATCCATGTTGCCACTTAGATTCCCTTTTATCTTGTTTGTACTAAGTTACTTGCACATTACTTCCCCCATTTGAATGTGAGCTCCTTGGGGGTAGGGGCTGCTTTTATATTTCTTTATGTTTCTAAGCTCTTGGCACATAGTTCAATGTATACAGAAAACACTTAATAATTATTGACTTGATTGGACAAGCTGAAAATAGATGGAATAACAATGGAAGGCAGGGGAAATGAAAAATTACTCAATTCTTGTTTACTTCTGCTTTTTCTTCCTGCCTAGGAGAATGACCTTCCCAATAGAAAAAATAGGAAAATTAAGGGTTAAAAGGAAGTTGTAATTAAAAATAGTTGAGGGAATAAGTGAGGAGACAGTAGGAGTAAACTTAGTGGCCATCAATGAGTCAAATTCATTCACATTCAAGTCACAAGGTTTGGACATCCCAAGGTTATGAAAGAGATGCTGGACATCATGGCTGCCATCTTTCACAGAGTGCAGAGAATGGGAGTGGCCCTCAAGCCTCACCCTCCAAATTACTCCATATAGCTGTGGGGTGGTCCAGCTTCCCACAGGGGATGGGGTCAGCAGAATGATGGATGGAACACAGCTTTCTATTCAACATACATATTTCCATAGAACCTAACAACAGATGTGAAGCCCAAGGAGATAGTCAACAAAACATTATTGCTAAGTGCAGGGTCAGAGGGTAGAATCAACATGACCCAGTTATAGGTTAGGGAATTCAGAGCACAGATTTGCCAGAAGTTTTTATTCTTAGAAAAGAGGGTCCTATCTAAATGGGTATATAAGAATCCTTAGGTTTAATTTTGTAAGTGGGATCTTCTGGTAATATTCTGGGGGGACAGAGTGGGGAATCTGTATTAACCCTGCAAGCATGCTGCTCTCATCTATTTTTCCTGGGGCTAAGTAAGAATAATAATCATAGCAATTCCAATAACAAGGGGATGTTAATAAGGAAAGTCACTTAAGGGGGTGTCAGTGAGTGTTTCCATACTCCCTGGGGGCTGCTTTGCAGTCCCTGGTTTCCATATATGACCGTGCCAAGCAGCGCGGTCTTTGATGGCTCCCAGCACCATATAGTTTTCATTATCACTTATCTGTGTACATGTCATTCTCCACGCCACCATCAGAATGGAAGCTCCTTGAGGGAAAAATTTCATTTTTTTCATTAGATGCTATACTGGCTAGACCTCAGGACTTAGTCAGGAAATTATAATTCTTCCTCAGAAAGACTTACTAATTGTCTGACCCTAGGCAAGTGATTTAATTTCTCTGTGCCTCAGTTTTGCCATCTGTAACATTGGGGATAATAATCATACCCACTTCACTGACTGTGAGGTCCAGATGGGATAACATAACACATAAAGCTTTTTTGCAAACAATAAAGTGCCATATAAATACTAACTTATCTATAGTGTCTAGAGCAATGCCTACACAATTGCACAATTGTGTCTTTATGAAATCCCATTTGTATTTTCTTGGTAGAGACACTGAAGTGGTTTGCCATTTTCTTCTCCATTTTATTTTACAGATGAGGAGATTGAGGCAAATAGAGTGAAGTGACTTGCCCAGGGTCATATAGCTAGGACGTGTCTGAGGCCAGATTTGAATTCAAAGGGATGAATCTTCCTGATTCTAAATCCAGTACTCTGCACTATTGCTCCACTTGGCTGCCCATAAATAAATAAATACCTGCACATAGTAGGTACTTTAGTGTTTATTGAAAGGAGTGGAAGCAGGTAAATATTGTCCCAATTTTTCTGAGGAGGGAAGAGGATGGAGTCTGCCAACAAGAGGCCTGGAAGGTTGATTTTTAAAATCTTGACAAGATTTCTTCTTCTTTAAAGGATGGTTCATGAACATTCAGAAAGGGGAACAGCAAGCCTTGAGTCTGTAGGAGGTCATGATTGACTAACCTCATATCCTTATCCGGAAAATGAATGGGTTGTACTAGATGGTGTCTGTTAGTTGTTCTGTGTCCAGGATTTCTGGTTTTGTCAGCAGTGACTAGACTGGTTGATCAGGGACGGGCGCCCAGTAAGCCAGGATCATTGGGTTTAAGCCAAGTATTTGACAAATTTTCTCTGGATTGAGATGGAGCAATGAGGGATAGTTAGCAGCCTGGCTGGCTAGATTCAGAACTTGCTAAATGACTCAGCCCAAAAGAATAGTGAATAATGAGATCATGGAAAATTGGAAGGAAATCTTTAGCAGAGCACCCCAGGGACGTGTCCTTGGACCTGTGCTGGGGAGATGACATGAAGCTAGGAAACACTGCGAACACACTGGATGACCCAATCAGGATCCAACTGTAATTGGTTAGAACCATAGGCTAAATCTAGTAAAATGAAAAAAGGAGCAGGTTAAAGCTCTTGTGCTAATCAATAGTGATAATTGGCTCTTGAGTGTCCACTACACTTCTGACCTGGAAACCCCAAGCTCAAAAAATAAAGATGCAGACAGAGAGAGGCAGAGACACACAGAGACACACAGAGATAGAGAGGGAGGGAGAGACAGATTGACTGAGGGAGGAAGAGAGAGAGACCTAAATCTGATATTAAGTATTGGTTCCAAGACAAAAGAGCAGGAAGGGCTAGACAGAGTTAAATAATTTATCCAAGGTTAGATAGCTAGGAGGTATCTAAGGCTGCATTTGAACCCAGAACCTCCTGTCTCCAGGCCTTTTTAGCCACTGAACCTGCCCAGAGAAGGAGGATTTTTGTTCACATAAGAGTCAGCTTTTGAGGTTCATTCACATTCTGAGATTCTATGACTTGAGGCATGATGCATTGTGTGATAGGGCAGTGATAGTGATCCTATGGCATGGGTGCCAAAAATGGCACTCAGACACTCTCCCTCCCCACCCTCCACCCCTGGAGTTTGTTACTCGAAAGGCAGAGGGACTCAGGCTGAGCTACTTCCCTCCCCCTCTCCATTGTGCCTGACAACATTTTTTCATATCCCCCAACCCTCTGCCCAGCAGCCCAATGGGAGTGCCCAGGGGATAGGGTGGGAGGCTCACAGGTGACAGAGCTAGAGGGGAGCAGAGCACTCAGGCCACTCTCTTCCCCCTCTACACTCTCTGAGGACATTCCTCATTTCACTTGTCCCTCTGCCTAGCAGCCCAATGGGAGTGCTTCCTCCCTCCCCTCTGTAGGGTAAGGGGGTGGGGCATATCCAGCATGTGGGGAGAGGGGCATGGCATAGTCTCTAGAGGGGGTGTACATGGCATTTAGTTTGGGGGGGTTGAGGTGGGGGTGGGGCCCACCTCATCACTTTCATCTCTAAAAGGTTTGCCATCACTCTTATAGAGTGATCTGGAACAGAAGTAGTTGACCTCCATGATGCAGCAAGGGAAACTGAGGCACAGAATGGGGAGATATTCTGATCAGTACTCCCTTTTTTCTGGGTATTTGACAGTCTTTATTTCATTCTCATAGCATATGTAAAAGATTCGAAAGATACATGGGAAAGCAGAAACAGATAGAAAAACCACATATTGTTCTTGAACTCAGAAGTCCCTAAGTAGCTATTGAAAATCCATAGAGTATTAACAGCACTTCCTCTAGGAAGAAATTGACCTTGGAGTAGCTTTTCTGGAAGCCCTTTGACTTCCGTTGGCTCCCTAGATCTCCCAAAGGGTCTTTTTGTCCCAGTAACTCATAATGGTTTTAACCCTTGTGGTTTAAACTCCTCCAGAAGGCAAACATTCTTTGGGCTGCTGAATATGCCTTTCCCATCAGACAGGACTGCTCTAAAAGATCACTGTAACACTAGGGAGTGTCAAGGTCCTCTTCTCTTTCTTCCTTAGTCCCTTGCTTGTCTCCTCCACTATTCCTGCAGCCTCAGGCAATTCTTTTCTTTTTTTCAAGAGCCTATGAGAATTTGGATGGAAAAATGTAAGAAAATAAATGTTAAAAATGGTTTCTGGGGCAACTAGGTAGTATAGTGGATAGAGCATCAGACCTGAATTCAAATGTGTCCTCAGATACTTCCTAGCTGTGTGACCCTGGGCAAGTCATTTAACCCCAGTTACCTAGCCTTTACTGTTCTTCTGCCTTAGAATTGAAAACAATTCTAAGAGAAAAGGTAAGAGTTTTTTAAAAAAAAGTCAATATAACTTAGAAAACTTCTTTCTTTTTTTGTTTATTCTTTTTTTTTTAACTGCATGGAAAAACAATTTTTTAGCAGTTGTTTTCTGACTTTTTGCAATCCAAATTCTCTTCCTCTCCTTTCCTATCGCCTGACAGTAAACAAACTCATATAAACTATTCCAGTGTTGTCATATAATACAGATTTCCATGTTTTTCATATTGTGAAATAAGGCATATGTCGTATATGCAAGAAAAAAATCAGTAAGAAATAAAGTGAGAAATCATATGGTTTGACCTGTATGTATTCTCTAACATTCCTTCTATGGCTGTGGATAGCATTTTTTATCATAATTCCCCCTGGGTGGTCTTACATCTTTTCATTGTTGATAATACTTCAGTTCTTCACAATTAATCATCATACAATATTTCTGTTATCGTATAAAATATTCCCCTGGTTCTGCACACTTCACTTTTCATCAGTTCATACAAATCTTTCCAAGTTTTTCTGAATTCATCCTATTTTTTTTAATGGCACAATAGTTTTCTTTTACAATTATATACTACAACTTGTTCAGCCATCCTCAATTGCTGAACATTGCCTCAGTTTCCAGTTCTTTTCTACTACAAAGCAAACTCCTAAAAAATATTTTTGTACAAGGAGGTCCTTTTCCCTTATCGCCGATCTCTTTGGAAAAATCTAGTAATGGTATGACTCTAGGGTCAAAGAATATGCAATGTTTTCCAGAATGATTATATCAGTTCACAGCTCCACCAACAGTGTATTAGTGTTTGTTTTCCTACATTTTTTTCCCACATCCTCTAGGAATTCTGTTATCTCTCACTCTTGGAAACCTTCAACTTGGGGATACCTCATGAGGCCACCCATTCTGAGATCACCCTATGTAGATAATCAAATCACAGACACACACACACAATTGGAGGTTGAAGTTCAGGAATATTGTCTATTAACTTCTGACTCTGGCCAAGTGGCAGCATCTACGTTGGCTCCTCCCATGGAGATCTGAAGGAACTTTATCAATGTCGAGGTGGCTCCTATTTCTTGGGCAGGAAGAGCTTGTTCTTAGAAACTCTCCTCTTTAGGCTGTACCAGTAACCAAAGTTGGGGCTCTGCCATGAACTTGGACCCTAATCCTTCTATCTCCTCCTCCTTGACTCCCAAGGCTGGCACATAATAGACAATTTCCAAATTATAATTTATTAGCTCTGGGGGGAAAAAGAAACCACAAATGAAAAGGATGAAAAAGTGACCGGATCCATTGTGTGAGTTCCCATTTGTTTCTTTCTTCCATGAGAACAAAGACAGAACACACATGTTGTAAGGCTAGCACAGTTCCTTCCCCACCAGAGCCAGAGGGAAGTGGTTGAGTCTTTATCAGGGCTTAGAGTTCTCAAACTGTTTATTCCTGGTTCTGTTGGAGTATCTCTATGCTCAGCTGACTACTGAAATCTCTCTGGAGCTCAGTGAGCTCAGTGGTAGAATAATAACATTAGAACAATCCAGAAGCCTTTCATCTGAGGCTGATGAGAACTAATTAGTGGGGGTTTTGTTTGTTTTGAATCCCTTACTTTCTGTCTCCATATCAATTCTGAGGCAGAAGAGCAGCAAGGGATAGGTAATGGGGGCTAAATGACTTGCCCAGGATCACACAACTAGGAAGCATCTAAGATCATATTTGAACCCAGGACCTCCTATCTGCAGACCTGGCACTCTATCCACTGAACAACCTGGCAGTCCCAGAATTAATTAATGCTTGCAGAGCCAGAGATGAAAAGGCATCATCCATAGAGGCAGAATGATTCCAAGGATGAAATAAGAACCAGAGGTCATGAGTTCAAATTCTTATTTGGACTCTACCACTAACTAGCTATATGATTTTAGGCAAACTACTTCAATGTTCTGGGCTTTGTTTTCTCTTACTCTGACAAATTAGGAGGTTGACTTTACTACTCTAAAGCTCTTTTAAAAAAACCTCTAAGATTCTACAATTCAATTCAGGATTTGATGTGGTTTTCTCTTCGGTGATATGTATTTTTCCCAATTGCACATAGAAACATTTTTTTTAAAAAGAACTCTTACCTTCTGTCTTGGAATCAATACCAAGACATAATAGTGGTAAGTTGGGGATTGGCAGTTGGGGTTAAGTGACTTGCTCAGGGTCATAGCTAGGCAGTTGTTCAGGTCAGATTTGAACTCTGGACTTCCCATTTCTATGCTTGGCTCTCAATCCACTAAGCCAAGTGACTGTGCCTCCCATTCCCTACCCCCTTATTACTTCTTATAGTACAATAATATTCAGTCACAATCATATACCACAACTTGTTCAGCCTTTCCCCAACTGATGGAATCCCCTTAGTTTCTAAAACTTTGCTACCACACACAAAAAAGCTGCTAAAAACATATATTGTACTATTAGGTCATTTTCCCCTTTCTTTGATCTCTTTGGGCTACAAATCTGGTATTGGCATTGCTGGGTCAACATGCATGCAGAGTTTTATAGCTCTTTAGGCATAGTTCCAAATTGTTCTCCAGAATGGTTGGAGGAGTTCACAGCTCCACCAACAGTGTATGTGTCCCAATTTTCCTATATAGGATTTAATGATTCTAGCATGTAGCCTGGCACCTAGTAGGCATTTAATAAATGTTTTTTTTTGTTAACTGATGCATGATGAAAGAAATTAATATTATTTTTAATTGCAAAATTTTATTTAATTAATTAATTTAGAATATTTTTCCATTATTACATGATGTATATTCTTTCCTTCCCCTCCTCCTATCCCCCTCCTGTAGCCAATGGGCAATTCCACTGGGTTTTACATGTGTCATTGATCAAGACCTATTTCCATATTATTGATATTTGTACTAGGGTGATTGTTTAGGGTCTACATCCCCAATCATATCCCCATCGACCCATGTGATCAAGCAGTTGTTTAAGAAACTCATATTCTACTGTAATAGGTGGGTTAAAAGAAGAGTTCAAAACTAAACACACACATACATATATAATTAGCAGGTTTATTTAGCTAAAGGGAAAAAGGAAAGGGAATTAGGGAATAACTAACTCTTAACCCAAAACACAGATTAAAACCGTTATAACTACTATACCTATTCTAAACTAAATTCTTAAAGTAGTAATCAAGGTTAAGGGGGTTTGGTAGGAACAAGGACAAGGGTCAAAGAATCTCACAACCAGGTCAAACAATAGTCCCAGTAACAGCTCTGTTGAAATCCACTTGACAGCAGTACCAGCAGCAGCAAGGATAGGCAGAATATCAAGAAAGCCAAAGAAGAGGGAATCACTGACTCTCTGGGTCCACCCCAGGAACACCAAACAGAAACCTTCTTGGCTCTCCTGGCTGCTAGAGAAAAGCAGCAGCCTCTCCCTCTTCCAGAGGAGTCCATCAACTGCTCCCAGAAACTGCCTGTGTGTTCAGTTCCCCAGCTCCTCAGAGTTCTGTGTGGAATGTTGGTTTGCAGGATCTCTTGCTGTCAGCTTGCCCCTGCTAAAATCCCTTACTCAGTAAACAAGGAATAATTTGACACTTCTTCCCCCTCCCCCAAGACATACACTTCTTTAGGGATTTGGATTTCTAAACCAGAATCATCTTCAAAAATCTATGAAAAGCCCCAAACAGTTCATTCTTAAGGACATGTGTTTTCCTCAGGGTGGGAACTCTCCAATTCCTCTACATCTTAGTCTTTGGAGAATCACCCAAGTAAATCTCAGAGAGGTTAACTAACATGCCCATAATCAGCTATGGATTCCCAAGTTTCAAAGAAAATTATACCCAGATTTTTGTGACCCTAATTAGGCACAGCTACCTGCTATCCTAGTCTGCCTCTTCATGTAAGATTTGGAATAAAAAGACCTGTATACCAGAGGGAAATGGAGCCAGTTCCAAATGGCTCTTGAGAGAGCCAATTGTTAAATTTTTCCATGTGATCATTTATACCTTGGAAATTGGCAAAGGTCACGAATCAGGACTTGACTTGTTTTTCTGATTGCCTGGACTTAAAAGAGTGATGTTGAAAATATTAATAATGCAGAATAAATTTAAAAGTGGGTCTTGTATATCCTCCTATTTTTTTTCTGGCTAGTTGGTTGTTAAACATTTTTCAGCATACCCCTGCCTGCATACAAGGCAAAAGACAAACAGGCCAATACCTATTTACTAAAAGAACATTCAACATGAAGGAAGAAGATCCTATGCTGTTTGGTGGCTTACTGGTGCTGTGATGTTAGGTAGTTAAATTCAATCTGAATTCATAAATATTAAGCACCTACTATATACAAAAGATAAAAATGAAAAACAGCTCAGCCCCTGCGCTCAAGGTGGACAAGGACCCTACACAAATAATGACAATACAAATGAAATTGAGGAAGTTCCCAAGAGGAAAAACCTCTATCCTGATAGCAAGAGCAGGAAAGTCTTCCCAAGAAATCTTTGACCCAATCTGTTTTGTCTTCTCAAGGAATCTTTGAGCTAATCTGTTTTTCCTTCCTAATTCAATTCTTCCCTCCTTGGGCAGCCTGATGGTACCTCATACCCCAGAGCTCATCATATTAATGATTCCAGGGAAGTCTATTACAGCTTAGAACTCCCAGCCTCAATCAATGACTCAGTCTCAGGTTAGCCAGTAGCAAGAATTATATATAGGAGAGAATCCAAGTCTTCCTTACAACAAAGGAGTAAACGGAACTTAGGGAAATAATTTCATTTCTGGGCCTTCAATTTCTTATAAGATGAGGGCAATGGATCACATCATCTGCTGTTCAGCCTTTGGTCTCAGGCCCCCTTTAGACTCTTTCTTTCTTTTTTTTAACCCTTTCTGTTTTAGTAACAACTCTAAAACAGAAGGGTCAGGGCTAGGCAAATAGGGTCAAGTGAATTGCCCAGGGTCACACAGCTTGGAAATGTCTGAGGCCAGACTTGAACCTAAGACTTCCTGTCTCTAGGCCTGAGCCACCCAGCTGTTCCCTCTACTCTTAAAACTTTTTGAACACTGCCCTACAGAGTTTTAGCTGATTTGGCTTATATCTAGTGATAGCTATCATATTAGAAATGAAAAGTCTTAGTAAAATTATTGTGAATCTTAAAAACTACTCAGATTGTACTTTAGAAGATTTGATTTAGCTATTTCCTTATTGTAACAATGGAGATACTTGGTCTAACAGAATCAGGAATGTCTTGGGAACTTTACATTACTCCACTCATACTTAGACATACCTTAGGGGAAGATAAAGTTGTAAACTCCTGATTGAACAATGAAGGTACTTAACCCATACCTTACAGTGAAGCTAGAACTTTAAGCTAAGTCTATTTTTAGATCTAATAAAAAAAGCTGTTAAGTACCTGTAAAGGTTAAATTAATCACAAAAAGGTCAAGTAACTCACAAAGGGCGAACTTAACAAAGAAGTGTTAAGTAACTCAAAAGATATAATCTAACCAGAGAAGGTGAGAACTAAAGAGTGGTGAGAACTAAGAATGGGCAGTCCTGGAAAAAAGCATCTACTGTGATTGGTAGACATGAAAATTTAGGGTCGGTGACATAAGAGAAAATTTATTTAAAAGGAGGGGTAAAAAATCAGCTCAGGATATTCAGTTCGGAGTGGAGAATTCTGAACTCAGTTCAGGAGATTGAGTTCAGTGGAGGACTGGAGCTTCCTTGGAGACAGTCTCGTGGTGAGTGATAAGACTGATTCCTTTTCCTTTAGACTCAGGAAGGCCACTTTGGCCAAGGCCCTTAACTACTACCTGGCTCAGCCTGATCCAGAGCACTTTAAATTAATTCTCTCTCTCTCTCTTCTCTCTCTCTCTCTCTCTCTCTCTCTCTCTCTCTCTCTCTCGCCCCCCCCCTTAATTCCTTCTCTCTATATTAATTAAAATCCCCATAATTCCCAGCTGACTTGGGCATTTTATTATTTGGGAATCATCCCTGGTGACCAATTATTTAGATTTAAATCAAAACACTAAAATTATCCTTACATTATGAAAATCATTTTGGCCGTGCACCTCTCTGAAATCTCATGAAATTCATGTAATTCTGTGAGTAGGGAGTAGACCAGCTGAGAATTCACAAAATTTCCTTTTCAGCTGGGATTCCTGGATCCCCTTCGATACATTTTCATAAGGCAAACTCCCAGCTAGAACCACCCCAGTGGAGAGCAGGCCCAACTTTATATCAGCATGCTCCTCATTCCCCTTTTTGAAACCCAAAGTTGAGTAGAAGGAAAAACCTGGGCTGAATCGAATCAGAGTTTATACTCTACTTTCAAGTCCTAAATTGTTCCTCACAGCAAACATCTGAGAGACAACATACATATGATGCTTTGCAAACTTTGAAGTATTAGATAAATGGCTACCATTGTTGTCATTATTATTAGGGATGAGAACGGAACAACAGAACCCTTCCATGATATAGGATCCATTGGCTAAGGCTTGTGAAGTAGCTCCTATGCTTGGCATTGCTCAAAGCACCGGGGACTCTAAAGGCAATAATGAAACAGTGCCTGCCCTCAAGAAGATGACAACATATGATGAGAGACAACACATGGTGACCACATACAAACTCTGTATTCAATAAAATGAGTTTGGGGTAAGGGTTGGAGGAGAATCAGAGAAGGGAGATGGAGCGGCATGTGTGAGGAATAACACAGCCATCAGTTTGGCCCAATGGTAGGACTAGTGAAAGAGTGAAGGAAGATGGAGAAGGCTGGAAAGGTTGACAGGGGACAGCTTGGCCAAAGGGCTAAAGATGCCAAACGAGAAATCTATGGTTGATCTGAGGGGTAGTAGGGAGCCAAGGTAGTTACTCCAGGGCTGATAATCACCATAATTGAAGAAAAATCAAGATAACAAATGACCCAAGGGGCAGTGGAAAGGGGAGCAACTCACCAATGGTGACTCAGCCAGAAAAGCACTAGAAAAGCACAGTTTCTAAGTCCATCTATCCTTGACAAGGAAGAGAATGTGGGACAATCAGAGCAAAAATGAGCCCCCCTGAGAAGTGAAAGGAACATGGGTGTCATCTTGCTTGTTGAGTGAATACTTAGTAGAGCGTTTATGGAAAGGGACAGAGGAGACTTGTGCAGGATAAGAAAGCCCAAAGGGATTGTGATTCATCTGTACACATTGGAACGTGAGGAAATCACATGCCTTTGAGAGTGGAGTTCCAGAAGCTGCCAAACAGAGAAGAAGACCAGTGGGGAAACTCACATTTTTATTGTGACATTGGGGCTATCATAATTGCCCTCAAGGAGTTTATCTTCTAGGTGAGAAATGATAAATAGAAAAAAAGCAAGACATCATTTGTTATATACACATATTTTTTTGTCAAATGGTGTCTTCTTTAATGGGAGAAGAGGAAAGAGGGAGGTAGTTACCTGGGTATTTTAATATAACAAATCAATCAATCCATTTAGATTTTAAAAAGGCGTCTAGAGAGGGGGCAGCTGGGTGGCTCAGTGGATTGAGAGATGGGAGGTCCTAGGTTCAAATCTGGCCTCAGACACTTCCCAGCTGGGTGACCTTGGGCAAGTCACTTAACCCCCATTCTTAGCCCTTACCACAGGCTTTCTTTTTTCTTTTTTTTCTTTTAAACATTATTTTATTTGGTCATTTGCAAACATTATTCACTAGAAACAAAAATCATTTTCTTTTCTCCCCCCCCCAACCACCTTTCCCTCTCCCATAGCCGACGCATGATTCCACTGGTTATCACATGTGTTCTTGACTCGAACCCATTGTCATGTTGTTGGTATTTGCATTAGAGTGTTCATTTAGAGTCTCTCCTCAGTCATATCACCTCCACCCCTGTAGTCAAACAGTTGCTTTTCATCAGTGTTTTTACTCCCACAGTTTATCCTCTGCTTGTGGATAGTATTTTTAAGATCCCTGCAGACTGTTCAGGGACATTGCATTGCCACTAATGGAGAAGTCCATCACCTTCGATTGTACCACAATGTATCAGTCTCTGTGTACAATGTTTTCCTGGTTCTGCTCCTTTTGCTCTGCATCACTTCCTGGAGTTTGTTCCAGTCTCCATGGAATTCCTCCACTTTATTATTCCTTTTAGCACAATAGTATTCCATCACCAATATATACCCCAATTTGTTCAGCCATTCCCCAATTGATGGGCATCCCCTCGTTTTCCAATTTTTGGCCACCACAAAGAGCGCAGCTATGAATATTCTTGTACACGTCTTTTTCCTATTATCTCTTTGGGGTACAGACCCAGCAGTGCTATGGCTGGGTCAAAAGGGCAGACAGTCTTTTATCACCCTTTGGACATAGTTCCAAATTGCCCTCCAGAATGGCTGGATCAATTCACAACTCCACCAGCAATGAGTTAGTGTCCCCACTTTGCCACATCCCCTCCAGCACTCATTACTTTCCATATCTGTCATGTTAACCAATCTGCTAGGTGTGAGGTGATACCTCAGAGTTGTTTTGATTTGCATCTCTCTGATTATAAGAGATTTAGAACACTTTTTTCATGTGCTTATTAATAGTTTTGATTTCTTTGGCTGAGAACTGCCTGTTCATGTCCCTTGCCCATTATCAATTGGAGAATGGCTTGATTTTTTGTACTATTGATTTAGTTCTTTATAAATTTGAGTAATTAAACCTTTGTCAGAGGTTTTTATGAAGATTTTTTCCCAATTTTTTGCTTCCCTTCTGATTTTAGTTACATTGGTTTTGTTTGTACAAAACCTTTTTAATTTGATGTATTCCAGATTATTTATTTTGCACTTTGTAATTCTTTCTAATTCTTGCTTGGTTTTGAAGTCTTTCCCTTCCCAAAGGTCTGACATGTATACTATTCTGTGTTTGCCTAATTTTCTTAAAGTTTCCTTCTTTATGTTCAAGTCATTCACCCATTTTGAATTTATCTTGGTGTAGGGTGTGAGGTGTTGATCCAAACCTAATCTTTCCCACACTGTCCTCCAATTTTCCCAGCAGTTTTTATGAAATAGTGGATTTTTGTCCCAAAAGCTGGGATATTTGGGTTTGTCATATACTGTCTTGCTGAGGTTGCTTGCCCCCAGTCTATTCCACTGATCCTCCTTTCTGTCTCTTAGCCAGTACCAGATTGTTTTGGTGACCGCTGCTTTATAATATAGTCTGAGATCTGGGACTGCAAGGCCCCCTTCCTTTGTATTTTGTTTTCATTATTTCCCTGGATATCCTTGATCTTTTGTTCTTCCAAATGAACTTTGTTATGGTTTTTTCTAAATCAGTAAAAAAAAATTTTGGAAGTTCCATGGGTATGGCACTAAATAGATAGATGAGTTTGGGTAGGATGGTCATTTTTATTATATTGGCTTGTCCTACCCATGAGCAGTTAATGTTCTTCCAATTGTTCAAGTCTAGTTTTAGTTGTGTGAAAAGTGTTTTGTAGTTGTGTTCATATAGATCCTGTGTTTGTCTCAGGAGATAGATTCCTAGGTATTTTATTTTGTCTAAGGTGATTTTGAATGGGATTTCTCTTTCTAGTCTTGCTGCTGAGCTGTGTTGGAATTATATAGAAATACTGATGACTTATGTGGGTTTATTTGTATCCTGCAACTTTGCTAAAGTTGTTGATTATTTCAATTAGCTTTTTGGTTGAGTCTCTAGGATTCTTTAAGTAGACCATCATGTCATCTGCAAAGAGCGATAATTTGGTCTCCTCCTTGCCTATTTTAATGCCTTCAATTCTTTTTCTTCTCTAATTGCTACTGCTAGTGTTTCTAATACAATGTCAAATAATAGAGGTGATAATGGGCATCCTTGTTTCACTCCTGATCTTAATGGGAATGGATTTAGTTTATCCCCATTGCAGATGATATATTAGTTGATGGTTTTAGATATATACTGTTTATTATTTTTAGGAATGACCTTCTATTCCTGTGCTTTCTAGTGTTTTAGTAGGAATGGGTGTTGTATTTATCAAAGGCTTTTTTCTGCATCTATTGAGAATAATCATGTGGTTCTTGTTGGTTTGCTTGTTGATGTGGTCAATTATGTGGATAGTTTTCCTAATGTTGAACCAGCCCTGCATCCCTGGTATAAATCCTACTTGATCATGGTGGATGACCCTTCTGATCACTTGCTGGAGTCTTTTTACTAGTATCCTATTTAAGATTTTTGCATCTATATTCATTAGGGAGATGGTCTAAGTTTTCTTTCTCTGGTTTTTGACCTGCCTGGTTTTGGAATCAGTACCATGTTTGTGTCATAAAAGGAGTTTGGTAGAACTCCCTATTTGCTTATTATGTCAATTAGTTTGCATAGTATTGGGATTAACTGTTCTCTGAATGTTTGATAGAATTCACTGGTGAATCCATCAGGCCCTGGGGATTTTTTCTTAGGAAGTTCTTTGATGGCTTGTTGGATTTCATTTTCTGATATGGGATTATTTAAGAAATCTATTTCTTCTTCTGTTAGTCTAGGCAGTTTGTATTTTTGTAAATATTCATCCATATCACCTAGGTTGGTATACCACAGGCTTTCTTATCCTGCACAAGTCTTGACTGTCCCTTTCCATAATGCTCTGCCAAGTATTCACTCAACACCAATATACAGTATGGATTCCAAGACAGAAGGTAAGGGTTTAAAAATAAAATAAAATAAAAATAAAAAATAAAAAGGCATCTAGAGTTTTTATAGACAAAGTTGTAGAGAAGACCTCTCCTGTTAAAGAAGCATGGAATCTTGGATAGAGTTGATTTTGAAGGATCTCCCTAGGCTTCAGCTTCCTCATCTATAAAATGGAAGGGTTGGCCAAGATGTTGTCTGAATTCCTTCCAGTTCTATTTCTGTAATCCTTGATGGATCGTTTCCTCAGACCCCCATAGGCCAATGTCACTCATCTGGGACCTGAGCCACAAGGCTCACTGCCTGGGATCATCCCTGGCACTAGCCTATGTGTGTATTAGACTGCAGAGCACACCAGAGTTTCCATCTCTCTTCTCTCAGCTCAACTGAATTTGGACCAGGTGCCAAAGTTGTGAATGAGGACTCTGGATAGAGGGCATCTTCAGTGACACTATTGGTACTGGGTTGTGCCATGGGAGGAGGCTCCTTTGGCTTAAATCCACAACTTTTTGCATCGTTTTTTTTTTAAACCCTTACCTTCCGTCTTGGAGTCAATATTGTGTACTGGTTCCAAGGCAGAAGAGTGGTAAGGGCTAGGCAATGGGGGTCAAGTGACTTGCCCAGGGTCACATAGCTAGGAAGTGTCTGAACCAGGTCCTCCTGCCTCCAGATCTAGGTCTCTATCCACTGAGCTACCCAGTTGCACCCCCTCTGCATCTTTTTGAACCAACTTAGTGGGACAAGTGTTTAGAAAGGTGCTTCTGTGGATAAAGAACCAGGCGTGGAGACAAGAGGTCCTGGGTTCAAATGTGACCTCAGATACTGGGCAAGGAACATCTCCCATGGCCTAGCCTTGACCAGTCTTCTGCCTTGGACCCAGACTTAGTAAGGATATAAGACAGAAGGTGAGGGTTTAAATAAGGGGAGGGGGGGGCCTCAAATGGTGAACTTCTCTAGTCAGTGTGGGAAATGCTGTTGCTGTTGCAGGCGTGCATTAGAGAGGGGGAAAAGGTAGCGTCTAACTTCCGAATCGACCTCAGACTCTTCCTAAGAAACCAGATGAAATACGGAAGACACCCAACAACAATTCCTTTTAAGGGAAAGTAGGGAACAGACGCCCCAAATGTTCCTATAGGAGGCTGTGGCACGGGGGCCGTCAGGGAGGGGAAGTAGGGCATTCCTCAGGGCAGGTGGGTCACCCCAAAGGTCTTAGGGTGAGAAACCTCAAATCCATCAGCCAGAAAGAGTAAGGTGTTTTGGGGTTTTTAAGTGCGAGGGCAGGGCCTAAAGGGAGCTGCTTGTTGGGCTCCTCGGCCCCCCCTGAACCAGAAAGGACATTCCAGCTGATGCTGCTCATCCAGGCCCTGCCCTCCCACAGAAGGGAAGGACAGCTGGACGCAAGCTTGCTAGGAAAGCCAGACAAGACAGCCAGAGATAGAATGACCCAGGAGGCATTTCCAGGGCAAGAATCAGAAGAATGCAGGAGGAGGAACAATGCAGGCAAGTCTACAGAGGCAGCGCTGGTTGTCAATGGCTAATCCTCTCCCCTCTCGTGCCCCTCCAGGATGGGTTATGCGAAGAATGGGTTTAGAAAATGGAAGCCAAGTGCCAGAGTGGGATAAAACCAAGCATGGAGAGAGAGAGCTTCCATCATACAGTGGAGGAGTGGAGAGGAAGAGAGACAGAGAAACAGAGAGATGCAGGAGACACAGAGACAGACAAAGAAACACAGAGGAAGTAACCGAGAGACAGAGATAGACAGGCAGAGGAAACAGAATACAGAGAGATCAGCATAGGACATACAGAGAAACAGGACAGACATATAGAGAAAGAGAAATAGGAGACAGAGAAACGAGAGGCACGTAGAGATACAGAGATGGAGAGAGAGAGAGAGGGACAGAGGGAGGGGGAGAGAGAGAGAGAGAGAGAGAGAGAGAGAGAGAGAGAGAGAGAGAGAGAGAGAGAGAGAGGGACAGGGAGAGGGGGAGAGAAGGGAGAGGAGGGGGAGAGAGAGAGAGAGAGAGAGAGAGAGAGAGAGAGAGAGAGAGAGAGAGACGAGAGAGAGGAGGAGAGAGAGGGGAAGAGAGGGACAGGGAGAGGGGGGAGAGAAGGGAGAGGGAGGGGGGAGGGGGGAGAGAAGGGAGAGGGAGGGGAGAGACAGAGAGAGAGAGAGAGAGAGAGAGAGAGGAGAGAGAGAGAGAGAGAGAGAGAGAGAGGGAGAGGGAGAGGGGAGAGAGAGAGAGAGAGAGAGAGAGAGAGGGAGAGAGAGGGAGAGAGAGAGAGAGAGAGGGAGAGAGAGGAAGAGAGAGAGAGAGGGAGAGAGGGAGAGAGAGAGAGAGAGGGAGGGAGGAGAGAGAGAGAGAGAGAGAGACGAGAGAGAGAGAGAGGAGAGAGAGGAGAGAAGAGAGAGAGAGAGAGGAGAGAGAGAGAGAGAGAGAGAGAGAGAGGACAGGGAGAGGGGGGAGAGAAGGGAGAGGGAGGGAAGAGGAGAGACAGAGAGAGAGAGAAGGGAGAATAAAGAAGGTGGGAGGGGGCAGGAAGGTGGCTCAGTGGACTGAGAGCCAGGCCTAAACAAAGGAGGTCCTGGATTCAAATTTGACCTCAAACACTTTCTAGTTGTATGATCCTGGGTAAGTAACTTAACCTCTATTGC
Organism: Monodelphis domestica; assembly: GCF_027887165.1. Taxonomy (NCBI): domain Eukaryota; kingdom Metazoa; phylum Chordata; class Mammalia; order Didelphimorphia; family Didelphidae; genus Monodelphis; species Monodelphis domestica. The sequence goes on from NC_077228.1 coordinate 505,473,203, forward strand.
TTAACTCTTACACTCTTCTATATTGGAACCAATACATAGTGTTGATTCTAAGATGGAAGGTAAGGGTTTAAAAAGAAAAAAGAAAGAAAGATAGGGAAGGGTATAATATAAAATATATAATACAATATAATATAAAGATGAGGGGGAGAAAGAGAGAGAGACAGAAAAAGGGAGAGAGAGAAAGGGAGAGAGGAGAGATGGAGAGAGAGAGAGAGGAGAGCTTTTTCTTTTTTGGTTCTCCAGATCATAGCCTTAGAGCTGGAGGGGAGGCTAGAGATCATCTAGTCCAATCTCATTTTACACATGAGTAAACTGAGACCCAGGGAATTCAAGTAACTTGCCCACAGTCACATAGGTGGTAAGAATTAGCAGCAGAATTTGACATCAGAGTCTCTGACTCTGGAGCCAGTGCTCTCTTCCCAGCCTCTCTAATTCTTCCATCTCTAAGCAAGTCACTTCCCTTGAGCCTCCAAGTGCTTCTACATTTCTCTAGAAAGGAGCAGGCACTGGCCTAAGGGGAGGGGGGCAGGGCAAACTGGCTCCCTGTCTTCTCCAGCTGCACCAGCTGCACCATCTCCCAATGCCTGGGTCTTCTTGGCACAGCTGGGAAGAGAGATCAGATTACGCCTTTGGAAATCCTCCTGGCATAGTCACTAAGAATCACAGCTGCCCCAGGATGCACAAGGAATATGGAAACAGGAAAGAAAGAAAAAAGGAGAAAGAAGGCAATGCTTCATTATTCTTCTGCACAGCCATGCTGCCATGATCTTAGGTCACCTGGAATTGCTCAGGATCTCAGATCATTTTCCCTTCCACCATTGCCATGTAAAAAAAGCCAACCTGTTTTTAATGTGTTATAGGCAATTAAATTTGCTTAGTGTCTGTTTGCTTTTTTAAAGGAAAGCAAACCCTTTTATTAGAATCAATACTAAGTACCTGTTCCAAGGCAGAAGAGCTATAAGGGCTAGGCAATGGGTCACTCAGCTAGGAAGTATCAGAGGTCAGAGTTGAACCCAGGACTTCCAGTCTCCAGGCCTGGCTCCCTCTCCACTAAACAACATGGTAGCCCTCTCTGTTTACATTTAAATCAGATCATTTCAACACAGAAAAGTATTATCAAAGCCAGTGTGGCTTAGTGGACAAAGGAGTCAGCCTTGAAATTAGGAAGACCTGTGTTCAAGTCCTGCCTGTGACCTATCCAGGCTGTGTGTGAGATCCTGGGAAAATCATTTTACATTAAATTCTCTAAGCAGCTCTGTTAAACTCTCAGTTGCTGGGCAGGTATCAATTTACTTCCTTCTAGCACTTGGGCACTATTGTGTGCCAGGCACACAATAGCACATAATAAATGTTGATTGATGGATTTGATCTCCTTGGCCCTAAGCTTCCTCATCTGTAAAATGGAAGGGTTGATGTTCTCCCCAAAGTTACCTACACCAACGAAATCTAAAGAACAAGCCAAGTTTCCTAACGCTTTCTCAGATCGTCCCCTTTGTTCCTCATTAGAATTTCTGTCAATTCATTCTCCTTCTTCATACAGGGGCTCATCATCTCCTGCTTAGAGTATTGCAATAACCTCCTCGTTGTTCTCTGGCCTTGAGGCTTTCCTCATGCCAATTCATCCATCACTCAGCTGACAAAGTGATTTTCCTACCAGGTCTGACCACTTAACACGTTTTATACTTTATTTCTTCCATGCATTCTAGGATCTGGCTATACTGACCCATCAGTGCCCCCCCCCCCCATTCCTTCTTAAACCACCCTTTGGCACAAGACTCCATCTCTTACCTCCGTCCCTGGGAGATTCTCCCTTCTAGTACCAGCCCAAAACCCACCTTTTGCAAGAAGACTTTCCTGCTTCCTTCCTCCAAAACGAATGCCTTCCCTTTCAGATTACCTTCCATTTATTCTGTTTATCCAGAATTATTTGCATATTATATTGTCTCCCTTGTTAAAATGTGAGTACTTTGATGTCACTTGGATAATAGAGTCTGGGGAGTTTGGCTTTTGGGGGGGCTGTTAATACATGCTTATGAGGTAGAGAGGAAGAGTAGGGCACAGGATTTGAATAAATTGAGGAACGGAGACATTAGAATATTTGAGGGGGGTGCAGCTGGGTATCTTAGTGGATTGAGAGCCAGGCCCAGAGATGGGAGGTCCTGGGTTCAAATTTGGCCTCAGACACTTCCTAGATGTGTGACCCTGGGCAAGTCACTTCACTCCCATTGCCTAACCCTTACCACTCTTCTGCCTTGGAACCAATACACAGTATTGACTCCAAGACAGAAGGTAAGGGTTTTATTTAAAAAAAAAAAAGAATATTTGAGGGACTATAAATAAGTAAGTTGAATTCCCTTAGCATAAGGGCAGGAGTTGGGGTAGAAGGGGAGATTAAATTAGGTAATGAACTGGTTTATTAGTAATGTAAAGATGAGATTAACTCTCCCCTGCCCATTTTTAGATTTAATCACCGGAAGTGCATACACCCCACTTATCCTGAAGTGGGGGAGAGGTCTGTGACCCACACTGTGAAAGTGAGTGACAAATCAGAACCCACTGACTGTCCCCTGGGCAGTCCTAAGCAAAGCTTTAGCTGTAATTGGTCCATGTAAAATGGAAGGAAGGCACAGGAAGTGATGAAAAGGAAAGTCTTTAAAAATGCCAAGAACTTCCTGTGACAGGTTCTTGTGCCTTCAACTTGACTGTGGAGGAGCTCTGGCTGAGGACTGCTTCTATTAGGACTACCACGTGGGTGAGTGAGAAAGGCTGACTCCTTTCTGTGTCTTGTTCTGAGAGGTACTAGCCATTGCTAAAACCCTTGTTTAATTGACTCCTAGGCCCTCTGGCTGGGGCTTCTGGAGCCCTGCCAAAGTAAAACCAGGGCTTGAGCAAATAGTCTAGCTAGATTGATTACTCTGCCCTCTTTCTCATTTCTCTACTTTCACTCTTTCTATATTTTATAAATTGCTAAAAAATAATTTGGAATTAACTAATTCCTGATAAATTTAGTCCAACCCTTTAATTTTAACTCCTTGTCATCTGGCCTTTACAGTAACTAGAGATTTAGAATTACTTAGGTGGGGGGAATACAAGAGGATAGCAGTATGCTGGGACAGCTAGGTGGCTCAGTGGATACAGCACTAGACCTAGAGTCAGGAAGATTCATCTTCCCAAGTTCAAATCTAGCCTCAGACACTAGCTATGTACCTCGGGCAAGTCATTTAACCCTATTTGCCTCAGTTTCCTCAAGAAAACCCCAAATGGAGTGAGGAAGAGTCTTAATTTACTCAACTATAAAATGAGGATAATAGTCATACATGACTGAAGTCTGAAGAACAAAGAAGTACGTTAACTATGGAAGAGGTCAGGCAGAGTATTAGTAGTAAGAGAGAGGTCTGTGGAAGGAGGGAAGGATTAGATTGTTCAAGGTTCTCCCTTGAGGCCCAACCTCAGGATAAGGGGTGATGGATCCTGTGAGCCTTGGGTTGGCCCACCTCACAGTAACAGGAGCAGGTGGACCAATGAACTGGAGAAGGCAAGAGGAAGAAGATGGTGTTGCAAGGATGAAGGTGTGTGTGTGTGTGTGTGTGTGTGTGTGTGTGTGTGTGTGTGTGTGTGTGTGTGATTTGTAGGGGAAGGAAGTGTCTGGAATAGAGGAAGACCTCCGAAAACTGGAGAAGACCCTTCAAAGAATTCCTTTCCTTGGGATTCTCATTCTTTCATTTCACTCTGTGTATTGACTATTATTGTTGAAGTGGAGTTGGAGAAGTTAAGCTGAGTCTTTTTCCTAGGAGCTGGGCTAGAAGGTGATTTCCCTCTCACCTCAAAGCCTTCCAGGCTCCTTTGAGCTGAGTGCTAGTCCACTGAACTCAGAGTCATTCTCTACTCCTTCTCAGTCACCCCTATATTTAATCAGTCTCCCAGTCTTATCAGAAGCAGTTCAAGTCACTAGCCCCAGGTCCTTAACACTGAAGATTCAGGCCGAAGACCTCTTGGACAGGAAGTTCATCATCTTTTATAGTCCTTTTTTACATCACTTCCTGTCCCTTCCTCCACTTTACAGGGACCAATGGCAGTGTTTAAATTTGCTTAGCACTGCCCAAGGGGCAGTCAGTCACTTCTGGAGGTGTTACTCACTTTAGTAAGTGGTTTGTGAACCTCCCCTACATATTGTTAAGTAAGGGTGTCTTCACTTTTGATTGATCAAATTTAAAAGTAGATAAGGGGAGAGTCAATCCTATTTTCACAATCCCCAATGGATCATTTAACATAACCAGTTTATACCTCTAAAGATCTTCTAACTGCAGGTGCATATAATATTGCACCTTCTAAGAGGAAACTACAATAATTAGAGATAAGAAGGAAATAAGAGAGAGAGAGAGAGAGACAGAGAGACAGAGAGACAGACAGAGACAGAGAGAGAGAGAGAGAGACAGAAAGAGAGAGAGACACAGAGAGAGAGACAGACAGACAGAGAGAGAGAGAGAGAGAGAGAGAGACAGAGAGAGACAGAGAGAGAGAGAGAGACAGAGAGAGACAGAGAGAGAGAGAGAGACAGAGAGAGAGAGCGCAAAACCAATGTTTACTAGACACATTGACAAAAAATCAATTGGGGGCAATCCCCTTTGGCATAAGAGTTTCCATTCAGAATAAATGTGTTCAACTCCTTCAGTTCAATCAATTACATCCTGTATCTTCTGATGCAGTGGAGGTTTCTTTATGGTACATTTTTGATTCAAGGAGTCAGGGAGCTTCTTTTCCTGAAAATTTTCTCAAACAAACTTTTTCTTCTTTAAATAATAGATTTAATGAAAATTACACACCTCCCCTCTCCCAGAGCTGATGAGCGATTCATTCTGGGTTATATGTATATTACCAAAGAAAACATATGTCCGTATTATTCATTTTTGTAAGTGAATGATCTTTTAAGTACAAAAGTCCCAGACACATAAACAAGTTATAAGTCAGGTGTGTTCATCTGCATTCTAGTAGGGTTTTTTGTTTTTTTTTTTAAGATCCCTTTGGGTTATAAAAATTAAGATTTTTTTTCTTTTCCAAAAAGAGGTTTTCCCAACCTCAAATCAGAAAGTGAGAAAAGTAGTATAGAACTATGGTGCTGAATAATAAAGGTTTTCAAAATATTATGTGAGTTTTCTCCTTTGATTTTCACAACTCTGGAAAGTAGGTGCTATTATGGAACAGAAAGCTGAAGCTCCCAAGGGTGAATTAATTTATCAAGCATCACACGCAGCTACTAAGTGACAGCTAATACCTATCAGGGATCAAATTTGAACTCAGGTCTTCCTGACTCCAGGTCCCCACACTGGGATACCTAGAGAGTACAGAGAAACTTCCTTAATAAGCTATCATCTGTGAACCTGATATTTTCATGAAGAAGAAATACATTTTATAGGGTAGTACAAGTGATTGGAATTTTGCGGGGACAGATTGGGATTCTTAATATGGTGTCCATAAACTTAAAAAAAAAAAATGGATAACTATTTCATTGTAACTAGTTTCCTTTTTTTTTTAAATTTTATTTGGTCAATTTCAAACATTATTCCTTGGTTACAAAAATCATATTCTAGTCCTCCCTCGCGCCCCCCTTTCCGTTCCGATCCGCAATTCCACTGGATATGACTAACTAGTTTCCTTTGCTATCCTATGCATTTTATTTTATACATTTCACGACATCGTTCTGAGAAGGGGTCCTTAGACTGCTGTCCAAGGGGTTGGGGTCACAAGAAAAGTGAAGAACCCTTGAGTTCAGCCTCCAAGGCAAGACTGTTACTAGTTGTGTGTCCCTGGACAAGTCCCTTCACCCCGTTTGCCTCAGTTCCCTCATCTGTAAAATGGCAAACCTCTGTAGGATCTTTGCCCAGAAAACCCCAAATGGTCGTGGAAAATTAACCATCACTGAAACGACTGAACAATAAATTAAAAAAGTGCCAGGCACTGCGTTACTGGAGAAACAAAAAGAAGCAAAAGTTGGTTCCTGCCCTAACTTTTACAATCTAATGGGGGAGGCAGATACAAAGCAAGTTTATACCCGAGATAAATGGATGCTAATGAACCGACGGAAGGCACTTGAATGAAGAGGTATTGCTTATTTTACTATTAAGTAGTAACAATATTAATATTACTCGCTCTCATTAACTTTTTTAAACCCTTACTTTTATCTTAGAATCAGTAATGTGAGGTAAAGGCTAGGCAGTGGGGGTTGTGACTTGCCCAAGGTCACACAGGAAGTGTGTGAAGCCAAATTTGAACCCAGGACTCGGGACCTGGTTCTCAATCCACTGAACCACCTAGCTGTCCACTATCTAACTCTTTGCCAAGTTCTTTCTTCTTTGCACTGCTCTTCTCACCCAATTCCGTCTCCTCCCCAGGTTTGTCCATTATTTGGCTCCAGCCAGACCACGCCTCGGGTCTCCTGCGCATGGGCAGGAGGCGGGGAAGGGGAGAGGGCGGAGCCTGAGGGGAGCCGTCCGGTCACGTTCCACCCGTCCTCCCTCCCCTACTCTTCCCTTTCTCGCACCCTCTCTCTTTCTCTCTCCCCCCAGGAGGCGTGGCCGCGGCCCCTGTCGTCATCAGACCCCGCCCCTGCCCCGCCTCGCTACACCCTAGCCCGGCCGCCATTTTGCTTCCAGTGTCTAATTTGCCGTCTGCCGAGTTGGAAGCGTCCTTTCGTCGCTCTGGTGCCATCGGGGACTCGAAGCCTTTTGTCTGTGCCGGGCTCCCTTTCTGCGTCCCAGGCATTGCAGTCCTGCCCCAGAGCCATCGGCCAGAGCCGCAGCGACATTTCCCCTTTCCCTGTCTTTACGTCCCTTCCTGACGTTCTTCCCTTCCCGGGACCCCGGAGGGACCCGCGCCCCGTCACGCCCCTAGCGCGCTCCCGCCCCGCGCGCCCCCGACGTGTGTGAGTGAGTGTGTGAGTGCCCGCGCCCCGGACTCAGGCGGTGTCCCATAGATGGCCAGCTTTCCCCCGAGGGTCAACGAGAAAGAGATCGGTGAGGAAGCCGGGGCCGAGGGCGGGAGTGGGTGGTGCGTTCGACCTCTCCTCAGTATAGAAACTAGGAGGGCGGGGTCCGCTTTTGTCCTTGGTTCCCAGCGCATGCAGCTGGCGCCTACTAAATGTCACCGAGACTTGGAAGGGTCTCAGGGCATCAGCAGGCACGCGCGGCAGTGGCGCCGGGAAACGCTTTCTACTTTGTAACCCTGCTAGATTGCTACGTTGTAGCTCTGCGGTGGCGGCTGCTTGGATAGGTTCGGAACAGCCGCAGAGCCGGCGCGTGGCGTCGCAGGGATGCTGGTGTCTTTGCACTGGGATAGAGGAACTCTCTGGCAAGTTTGGGGTGTCTCTTGCAGTCCCACTTCACCCGGTGCACAGGGGCACACCTTGGGCCCTTCGGAAAAGGCAGAAAAGAGAACTGGGGCTTGGAGAGGGGAGGGAGGGGGCTGGATGGACTCTTTAACTCCCCAGTCTTGTCCTCCAAAGCCTGCTTCACCCATCCTTAAAGCCCTTTGAAACCCGTGCTCTAGTCCAGTTTAAGGGAGGGAGTGTATGCTCTTCCTTGTGGGATTGATTTTTCTTTCCATTGAAAAAACCCTTTTATTTATTTTTAACGTTAATTTTTTCAAATTCAGCTATACTGTGTTCTCCTTCCCTCCCCCACCCAGTGAAAAGGCAAGCAATATGATAGATTGATTTCTTATTCAGAAGGAAAGCTGGGGGGTGGGAGAAAGAAAGGGGAGCAGGCCCCGAATTGAGTGGGAGGAGGTGCTGGACAAGGAAGTAGCTGAAATTGGCCCCAGCCCCAGATTAAGTGGGATTGAAGAAGGTGGCTTGGAATGATGGGGGCTGTGGAGGAGGGGGGGTGGTGGTGAGCAGCGTTCAGGGGAGGAGACTCTTCTCCCACTGGAATTGCTCTTCAAACACGTATTGAGTGGGAAGGGCTGGGTGGCTGGGACTGCAGTGGCTGGAGGAGAAAGGCTGTTCACATGGAATTATTGAACTGTAGGAAAGCTGCCCATTATCTGCTTTAGTAGCAAACCTTCCAGAAGGAATGGATGGTTTAGCTGCCCGTTACCCCAGACCTTCGGGTTCTGTGTGTGTATTTGAAAGGATTTCTCTTAATCTGGTTTCCTGGACTAACGTAACCGGCCTTCAAAGATAGAGCTGGAGAATGAGCTCACTGCCCCTAAAATGAGCTGGGGTGACGAAGAAGGGTGTTCCAACTGGACGGGAAGCAGGGAGACCAGCGTAGTTAATTGTTTGAGCAATCCTAGACCTTCCAGGCACCGGAAGGCAGCAGTGCCGCCTCTAGAGGAGTGGGAGCAGCCAGAAAATTCTTTATTCAGTGTTTGGGAGAACCTGGCATCTAGGCACAGCCTTCCCTACAGCATCCTCCTGGGCTTTGTTCTCTTAGAAATTAGGTGGCAAGTTAGGCATGCCTTTCCCCTGTTGATATTTTAAATATTTCGTTTATTAACCTACATTTAATGCTTTCATCTTACAACCGTTTTAGCAAGTTCTTTTTTTAATTTTTAAATTGATTTTTAATTTAAATTAAATATATTCTTTTTTAATTTAAGTTTAATTAAATTTAAAATTTCATCATAGGCTCAATACTGAATTGGCTCAGAGGGGAAGCGTCCCACCCAGTAATTCACATTTAAACTAGATGAAAGATTTTTAAGGTGAAGATCCCTTATTTCCTTACTTTTGTGCATCTTTTTTAGACTTCCAGTCAAAAAATACTAGTTGAGCACCTACTATGTGCAGTTATAAAAAATTCGGGACTCAGAAAGGGCCAGTTAATAGCAAAGATTACTCTGCTGCCTTTGGACCAGGAACCAGGCTTGCAGGCCCCTTATTACATACCCATTGCCCTTTCTCCTCTCTAGGGTCTGGCTTGTAGGATAAATCCCTTTGAATTCTCTAATGAACCTTGGAGTCTATAGAATTCTTTCAGGGAACTTGTCTAAAGTTCTAGAATGAGCTTTCATTGTGACGAAATGCTGCTTGTACGGTTGTACAAATTTGGGGGATGAGAAGTCTTGTGAACCAGGTCGAGAAAATGAATGCTCCACTTTTTTGCTGATGACATTCATCAGTAGCTTGTGGCCCCTCGCTCGAGGTTTCTTTGTTAATGAGCAGGATGGCCAACCGGGTCACATTTTTGCTGGAGTGTGTATTAATGCATGTGTACCGCTAGGCGGTGCCATCGTGCCCAGAGCACTGAGCTAGGACTGAGGAAGCCTTCTTCCCCGGTTCAAATCTGACCTCCGACCCTTCCTACCCGGGTGATCCTGGGCAAGTCACTTCACCCTGTTTCCCTCCTCTGCAAAATAAGTTTGAGAAGGAAATACCAAACCCCTCCAGTATATTGTCTTGGCAAGGCTGCCCCAGTAAAATAGAAATCGTTAAAAATTAATCATCCTCAGAAGAGGACTAAAAATGGCCACATGGACGATGAAGTAGTAGATATTTGTTCAAACCAGCAAACATTTAATCCATTTTTAGTTTTTGAAGCACTTTATTGATGAACCTTGAGTTATGTTTTTGTAGAGTACCCAGAATTCATTTGGAAAAGATCTTGCCTTTGTTTGGTGCTGTGATGATAACTTTTTTTTTAAAGTAACACTTATTTGTTCTTATATCCTTACTCAACGACTCTAAGGCATCGGGGCTGGTATTATCAATGCCCCCATTTTGCAGATGAGGCCTAGCAAGGGAGCCACTAAGGTCAAGATCTTATCAGTGACAGAGAGGGCTTCCTTTCCTGATTCCCTTCCAGGGCTCTTTAATGGCTAAGTCATTTGTTATTCAGGAAAGGTGCAGAGGACCCTCCTCCAAGAGTGTAAGTAAAGACTCCAAGTCTAGAAACATCAAGACAAAAGATCCTGGACGTATTGAAGATGATATATTCGTTACAAGATTGCCTTGTTCTTGTTTGAGGTTATAAAGGGATGTCTAGGTTCCACTGTTACTTGTCAGATGGAGTTGTGAGTTTTAAAATGTGGTTTCCGTAGGATCTAAAAATCCTGTGGACATTTTATAGCTTACAGATTATATTCAAACCTAATAACTTTGGGTGAGGATGCGAAATGAAAGGATAGACAGGATGTCCCTGAATTCTTAGTGCATGTTTAAGCTCTTTCTCTCTTTTTTTTTAACCCTCACCTTCCATCATTCCATACAATACTATGAATTGGTTCCAAAGCAGAAGAGTGGTCAGGGCTAGGCAATGGGGGTCAAGTGATTTGTCCAGGGTCACCCAGCTGGGAAGTGTCTGAGGCCAGATTTGAACCCAGGACTCCTGTCTCTAGGCCTGGCTCTCAATTCATTGAGCCACCCAGCTGCCCCCTCACATTTAAGCTCTTAAAGCTTAAATTGAAGCTGTGGGCACTGTACTTTAGACCTACGTATTTCAGGATCTTGTCATTTGTTCTACATGTCATAGAGTCCCTTTTGATGGAGCTTCATAGAATCCGTGTTAGAAGGGACCGAGGAGGGTATCATGCATAGCAGTTTTATATCTTGACATCCCTGTGAGACGGGCAGTGAAAGTTGGATTTCTGCCTTGGAAGTTGAGAGGTTTAGAGTTAGCTGACCTGTCCGTGTAGATGAATTCCTCGTTTTGAGACTTCGAGACCCCCAGGAGTAGAACTTGGGGCTCCGGAGGAGTTTGTGACGGAAAGTATCTGCCTGTCCCCTCACGGAATGAAAGGATTCGAAGCTCCGCCTGGGAGGGAAAGAGGGGCACAGAACGCGGTGCCGATGAAAGGGGACTTTCCAGGCAGGTTCACCTGAGCCCAAAGAGATCTCCGCACTAGATAGAGAAGGTGCAGGAAGGGGGGACGCCCTGCCCTCAAATTGGCCGTGGTTCCTCCAGGGGTCTGTAGTGCTCCGGGTCCCTCTCCTGTGAGCAGGCAGCCGTGCCGGGGCCAGAGTAGTGGACTGATGTGTGGCCCCGAGCCTTTGAGGGGAGTCCTACTCTCCCGCCTGCCTCTTAAGGTTGATTTGGTGAGGAGCAAAGGGAAGGTGCCCCAGAGCTCCATGGGAATCACCACTCTGTGTTTAAATGAAGCTGTATTATTGCACCTCATTTTTTCATCCAATGAAACATTAAGTGAAAGCATTGTTAACAGAAGCCAACAGAAACAGTTCTTGCTCCCAAGGAAGTTACGTACATTGAAAAATCTGAACATTCTGAATGGCTGAAATACTGAAAATACTATTTAGTCATTTGCCCTGAATAGTAAACAGCTTATCTTTTTCTGTTTTAGATTTGATAACTTACAGCAATGAGAGTCAGCAGGTCTTGGATCTTTGACTTGAACAAGAGTCATATGACATCATGCCCGAGAAGTTTCTCAGTGTTACAAATGTGTACTTTGGAGATTTAAGAGATTGGCTTTTGGCGAGGAGTAGGTGGTGAGGCCTTGTTTGGGGTTCAGTAGCCAAGGAGTCAGAAGTGCCCGGCCCAGACGTTCTCGTGTGAGCGCTGAATCGGGCCATTGGCCCCTCTCTTCTTCTCTCTAGTGAGATCCCGCACCATCGGAGAACTTTTGGCCCCAGCAGCTCCCTTTGACAAGAAATGTGGCCATGAGAACTGGACAGTCGCCTTTGCTCCTGACGGCTCTTACTTTGCCTGGTCTCAAGGACATCGCACAGTAAAGCTGGTTCCCTGGTCCCGGTGCCTGAAGAACTTGTAAGACACTTTGATTTGGTACTGCATCTTGCGCTTTGTCTCCTTCTGGAGGACATGGGTCGCCTGCCAGGTGGAGGAGGGCCAGGGTTGTGTTGTGACCTAAAAGGGAGGCCCAACAGGGCCAGTCTAGCCCTTTGTACAAGCGTGCTTGGTCTCAACTCACGACGTATTCTCTCGTGATTGATCCCTTGTGGTTCTTGCTCTTACCCAGTGCAGGCACAAGTCATTTAAAAGCCATTTAAAAACCCAGTCTGGGAAAGCCTCTTGTTTGACTGGGCTTCCTGGGACCTCTTCTCTGCGCTTAGTCGGTGAACCAGTCAGCCGGGAAGGACTTCAGCGTCCTCTCCCCAGTGATGACTCGCATTCTCTCTATCCCGACTTTCCGTGCCACGTTACCAGTTGTCTAGTGGACGTTTCCTAGGACGTCCCACAGACGTGCCCAGCTCCAGGCCCTCTTTACCCCTCCGTTCCCCCCCCTGCCAGCCTTCCCAGGTCTGTTCCCTCAGTGTGGTCCTGCACCCTCACCCCACACAGGTCTTGCCATTTCTGCCTTCCCACGTCTCCCCTCCATCCACCCCGCCGCCTCCACCTGGTTCAGACTGCTGTTTCTCACCAAGACTGTTGCAGCAGTCTCCGCAGATCTGACCGCTGGCTTCCTTTTGCACCCAGGCTACACTATCAACCCGTCTCTTGAGCTTTGAAAGCCCTTTACACGCTAGATCACTCCTCTCCCGCTCTGCGGCCCAGCACACTGGCCTCCTCTCCTCCTCACACCTGACCCACTCCTCGTCCTCTGTTGTAAGCTCCTTGGGAGCACGGATTGTGTTATTTTGTGCCCCAGCACCTCCTCCAGTGTGGGCACACACGACGCCATTGAGGTCTTCTTTGATTGAGGAGACCATAGAACCTTAGGGTCGCCCAGCTGAGTGGCCCACGAGAGCCTTAGGGTCGCCCAGCTGAGTGGCCCACGAGAGCCTTAGGGTCGCCCAGCTGAGTGGCCCACGAGAGCCTTAGGGTCGCCCAGCTAAGTGGCCCAGGAGAACCTTAGGGTCGCCCAGCTAAGTGGCCCACGAGAGCCTTAGGGTCGTCCAGCTAAGTGGCCCAGGAGATAGAGCACCAAGCCTGGAGTCAGCAGGACTCACCTTCTTGAATTTAAATCTAACCAGAAACACGTATTAGCTGTGGTCCTCTGGGCAAGTTACTCAACTCTGCCTCCGTTTCCTCATCTGTAAAATAAATTTGAGAAGGAAATGGCAAATCTCTCCAGGATCTTTGTCAAGAAGACCCCAAATGGGGTCACCAAAGAGCCAGACATGACTGAGCAACAACAAAAGAACGTTAATTCTTATTCCAGAGAGTTTTGTTTTTTATTTTACACCCTGACTGAGAAAGTATGAGAAAATGAGACTGAAGGTGTGCTTTTAAGGAATGTATGTAAGTGGGGGAGCTTGGCTTGGGGGGGTGGATTTGTCTTTTTTTATAGTTAATAATTAATTATTTGGCACTTTTTTTGGTCATTTGCCTCATTCTTTAAAGTAGAATCACAGGATGGTGTGTGGAAGGGCAGCATTTTGGATTAATTGAGGGATGAGGCTCAGTTAATCCTAGTTAAAAATCTTGGACAGTGAGAGAAAATTGTAAACCAATTATTGTTTAATTTGTGTTTGTTCTTTATGACCACTGGAGGCTTTGTTTAGTGCCTTGGATTTATACAATAGCATCCCAGTGACCTAGATAGAAATGATTTTTGTTCCTTCGTCTATAAATAAGAATAGAATGATTCAAGTTCTGGTTTTGTTTATTGCCGTTGTAATCAAGTTTGAGTTTACTACATTCAGAAAGCATATTTTGGAATTCAAGTTTTAAGTCATTTGTGTCCCAGGGTGTCCTTAAATCCAGAATAAATCAAACGCGTCTCTCTCTCCCTCTCTTTTTTTAAAAGCCTCTTGGATGGCACCAAGAATGTCACTAACTCAAGTAATTCAAGACTTTCCAGACAAAACAGTGATGGCGTTTCAAAGAACAAGCCTTGTGAGCATGTCATAGACTGTGGAGACATTGTGTGGAGCCTTGCCTTTGGGTCGTCAGTCCCTGAAAAACAGAGCCGCTGTGTGAATATAGAATGGCATCGGTTCAAATTTGGTCAGGATCAGCTCCTCCTGGCCACTGGCTTAAGCAATGGACGAATCAAAATATGGGATGTCTACACAGGTACAGATCCTTCCCCCCAAAAAGGCCCATCATCATCTTTTTAAAAAATCGATCTTGGGGGCAGTTGGGTAGCTCAGTGGATTGAGAGTCAGGCCTAGAGATGGGAGGTCCTGGGTTCAAATCTATCCTCAGACACTTCCCAGCTGTGTGACCCTGGGCAAGTCACTTGGCTCCCATTGCCTAGCCCTTACCATTCTTCTGCCTTGGAACCAATAAATTCCAAGACGGAAGCTAAGGGTTTTAAAAAAAAAATCGGATCTGGTGGGTTTTTCACAGACTTTAGGTGGATGATTTTAAGAAGAGGAGCATATTTAAAATCAGAGCTATCCTTTAAATTTGTCTGTAATTGATTTCTACAGTGTCTTGCTAAGTTGAGTTTGATGGTTCAGAAAGAATTGAGTTCACAAAGTACGTCCTATAACAGCTGTTGAAAGTTTGTTTTGCTAAGTTGTTACTAAAAATTTTGAATGCTATCCATTTAAAAAAAATATATATATATACATATATATATTTTAGCGTAACTCTATAACCTTCCCCATCTGTTTGACTACTCTTTAAATAGACGTCATTCGAAGAGAGGACATTTAGGGGGCAGTTAGTTAATTATTTCTTCCCAACTAGTAATTTAGTTTACTGTTTCAAATAACCATGTTGCTAGTGGTTGGATAAACAGTGAAGTTTTCAAGGCAAGCCTCCTGATTTCATCAATTATTAACCTTTCAAAGTTTTAGGTGATAATTTAGCTGGAGTTTTAACCCGTGAGGTCAAGAAGCTAAATTCTTTATTTCGGTTAATAAAAAAACATGAATAATTGTAATTCAGGAAAGAATTTTGACATTTTCCTTTTTAAATGAGAATTAAAAAAAAAAAAAGACTAGCTATTATGTGGGATAGCCAAATCATTGGGTCCTTAAAAATCAAATCAAATGACACATGAATAGGTTTTATAAGAAAAGGATGCTACCCTGGTCAGATATTGGCAACATCCTCATTTGTAATTAGACAGAAATATTTGTGTCCTTTTAGTTTGCAGGTTTTTGTTGGAGCTGGGTGAATGTGGGGAGGAGGTTGTAATGAGCCTGCGATTTCATAGTAGAAGGAGCTGGGTGAGGATGGACAGCTTCAAGATTCTGAAGAGAAGAGCTTGCAGAGAAAATGACAGTCTGTGTTATTGCCCCAGCCCCTGAGGCCGGTGACTTGCCCAGGGTCACTTAGTTTGTGTTGGGAGAACTGGAATTCAGGCTTTCCTGCTGCCTTGGCCAGCTCTTCATCCACAAAGCTATAGTCTTTTCCTTTTAAATATGAGGAGTTACCATGCTTTTGAGTCATTAGACATCTATATTAGCACACATTCTAGTGCATAGAACAACTTGACTTAAAGGTCCTCAGACATGCTGGAAATAGTTTAATGATGAATTTGTGTGTTTTTTTGCATACATTTACATAAATTGAATCTGTGTGATACACTTGAAACTTTTTCCTTCCCCCAATTCTTCCTTGCTATTTATTCATTTTTAACAATTTAAAGTTTTATCTGAAAGAAAAATTGGGTCTAAGACTGGCTGACTTGTAAATAAGGGCTTTTCCCAAAAAAAGCGAATGCAAAACCCAGCCCAATTAATCCAGTGATAGATAGATCCTAAGGATACCATGAGAACTCTTTGTTATTTACTTAGAGACTGAACTTTGTCATCCCTATGCTTTTAGCTCCTCAGAGGAACTACTCTTTTGAGAAAATATTATGAATTAGATTTGAAAATTAAACTAATGCTAATCACATTTTTTTTTGTATTTTCATTTCTTCTTAGGAAAACTCCTCCTGAATCTAATGGATCATACAGATGTGGTCAGAGATTTAACTTTTGCTCCAGATGGAAGTCTGATTCTAGTGTCAGCTTCAAGAGACAAAACTCTACGAGTGTGGGACCTGAAAGATGATGGTAAATAAGCAAGAACCTTTCTCTGTGAGGTTAAGAAAACCAGCATCAGTTGTGAGTGAGCTGCTTGCACTACAAATGTCTTTTGTCCTCTTCTTCAGTATTTGATAGCATAGGATCTCTCTGACTTAGAAAACATGGTATAAAATAAAATCTTTTTTTTTTTAATTCTTGAAATTTTCTGTAAGGACCAACAAAATGATCGGTTAAGTAGACAGTCTGATATTTGGAAGTCTTGAGCCTGGCCCACAGAACCTGGACCCATTTCAGGTTTTGGTCTAAACAAAGAAGCATCTGCTTTCTCTTCTGCTTTTGTTTAGTAAAAAGTTCTGTGAACCCCAAAGCAACTAGCAGGTGCAGCTTAACAAAAATTAAGTAGTACATAAAATAAACAGCTGTTTCCATTTGATAATTTAGGACATGGATTTTAAGCAATGGTATAAACCTTATTTTGGGGGGAAGTACTGAATATGTTACTGAAAAAAATATGAAAGTATAATTTCAGAGAAAGTTCTATTTTTAGATCTTCCTTCCCATCTATAGTATTTGAGGTAGTCAATAAACAGTTAAGAGACAAAAGGCAGTCCCTGCCCTGTTCACAATCTAATGAGGGACACAACATGCAAACAGATATGTATATATAGCCCATATACAGGATAAATAGGAATTAATTAAGAGAGGGAAAGCACTAGAATTGAGAGGGATGGGAAAGGTTTCTTGTAGAAGAAGGGGTTTTAACTACTATAAACTCCAGGCACTGTAAACTTTGAAGGTTGCTCTTGTGAGAACCAGAGATGGGTTTGAGGTCCTCTAAGCATGCCATCATCTATCTACCCAACATCCTCAGCAGGGCATGAAGACGGATCTGTGTTCTCTGCCTGATGCTAAAGATTCATAGCCCAGTTTCTAAAGATACACAGCGGCTTAAAATGTCAGCTGCTGCTGACGTGGGAGCCCTTAGAGGGTAGCAAGCAAAAGACTCAACTTTAGGGAATTGATTTTCATTTGTAATATGAAATTGGCTGTGGCCTGCTATAGTTATGGTAGGAGAAGCCAAAAGATCAGCCTGGGAATGCCTGTGAATAATGAATGGTTGCTTGGGTAAGGAGGATTGTAGGAACATGGTTCTGGAGTTGGAAACGATTTTAGAATTCATCCAGACCTCTTTCCCTTCCCTCCAACTCCCTCTACAGATGTGGGGACATAACCTGGAATTCTCACAAGTACAGACTCTGCGGAGCTAGTTTTCATTATTTTTACATTCCTTCACATGGCAGCCCCTCGGCCTGGCCAGATATGCTGAAGAAGGTCTAGGGAAGACCAGATTCCCCCAACGGTGATCTTTTTATGTCCCGTTTCAGCAAAATTGCCAAGTGATCATGAACTCTTTGAAACAGAGGATCTGCCCTTAACTAGAAAGGAAAGAGCATAATGCCTTAACCTGCTGGGTGGGGAAAGGTTTAGACGCTGAACCCGGGTTCGGGGATCTTTCTCCTTGCTATCAGGGGAGGGCACTGTTGGTAATTCTGCTCTTTTTGTTCAGGAAACATGATGAAGGTCTTGAGGGGACACCAGAACTGGGTTTACAGCTGTGCCTTCTCCCCTGACTCTTCCATGCTGTGTTCGGTTGGAGCCAGTAAAGCAGTAGGTGTCACAGTTCTGGACATTGACTTGTGAATTGATTATCCTAATGTGTGCACAATCACTTGAAATCTTAAGTAACCCATCAAGGCTGTGCTCGGTGTCATTCTTAAATGTTTTACAATGAGGAGAAAGTTGCATGAAAGAAATGGAATAAACCAGTAGAGATGTTAATTGTGAATTGAGAACTTGCTGATTTTAGCTAAAGCTGTTCTGTAAATTATCCATGGGCGGGTAGCCAGTGGGAGTTGGGAAGGGAGGGTGGGTCTTTGCATTTAGCTGTTTATTGTAGAAACTGAGAAAAGTACCATGTTATTTAGAAAAGAGCTAGCTCAATTAAGATGTCACTTTGCTAATGATTTTCTTCTCTGTTCTATTTCTTGTCCAGTGTGCTGTTTTTTTTTAAATGTGAGTCTTAGCTGGTCCTGGACTTAAAACAGAAAAAAGTGGCTTTTAAAATTAAAAGTTGTGAATTAAAGTAGGGGGAGAGTAGGTGGCTTCTGATATCTCTCATCTGGCCTGCATAGCATACTTGGAAGCCGCGCAGGTAAAGGTGCGCTTCTGAGAACTCCCTTAAAGAGAGTTCCCTTCGGGCCTCTCTGGCCAGCCCTGAGCTGGTGCAGAATGCCAGGAGCCTGTGTTAGCTTCTGGGCTGGAGGAGAATGCTAACAAAAGGCCAAGGAATGGGATGAGTAGTCTGTGCACTTAGAGCTGCCTGGGCTGGGAGGCTGGTGAAATGCATTGTATAGCCAACAGGTTGGGGAAAAGGGGAGTTGCCAATGTTGCAAGTTTCAAGCAGAATAGTCAGTTTAGTCTTTTTAAAATCATAGAGAGAAGAGATCGAGATGTTGACATTGCTGTTTTAGGCTGTGTGTTTTCCATAAGCTTCTTGCTTTCCCTGTCACAGGTGGTGGCAGCAATATTGGTGTGATTGAGGTTAAGCTGGCACCACTCGCACACAGGCGCACAATGGTGCCAGCTGGGCAGAGTGGCATCTCTGGCTACCGGGCTGGGGGCGACCTTTACCATAGGACGGTGAAGTAACCTTGCATTCGGCTGCAAGGGGTACTGTACGTACGCAGGTGCTGGTCGGCGTCCACTTTCTGCTTCTCTTTCTTTCTTTTTTTTTCCTTTATTTTTATGTCCCCACAGTGAAACCCACTGACCTCCTCCAAGTAAATTGGTCTTCCAGTTTTATGGAACTTGGGGGTCTGAATAGTGAAACCAATTTAATGTAACAGAATTGGCTTTCCTACGGTTTCTCTGAACTATTTTTGGATTTATATAAGGGGCTAGACTACCTTATTAGTCTTTGGTTCAGTTTAAAATTTGTGCTTGTTTTCCTTTGTTTGAAATACCTGTATTAAAACCAAAACTGTGCAGAAAACTTGGGCTAGTTTAAAAAGAGTGCCTAACTCCAAGAGGAGTTTATTACTATAAGTCTTGGGAGTTAAAGGCTTTTCCTATACCACTGGGCTGAACAGTAGATTTTAAAATGATATTTAAAGCTATTCTGCACAGTCTATAAGCTGCAGTTTGATAATCTAAAATTCCATGGACACTTGCATTGAAGTAGTAACTTTGGTCCTTTAAATTTCATTAATGAATAATAGCTAAAGTTTAAAAAAATAAGATGGTAACTCATGTCACAGAAATGTTGTGATTTTACTCTTTCTGTAAAATTGAAATGTCACTTGGTTGAGCATCCTTATTGTTTGCCAAAGAAAATTCTCTCTGCTTGCAGTATCTGTTTCTCTTTCTAGGCTCACGTTGGTGACCCAAGCCTATTGTAAACAAGTGATTATCTCAAAGGGAGATGCCAAAGGAGTAACAATTTGTTAACATTACATTTTCTGTCTGTATATTTTTTAAAATTTTGGTAGTTTTTGGAAAAAAAATAAGAAGGGGGAATTGTAGTATTTAACACTATTTCTGTCAAATTTAGTTAACTAGTATTTTTTATATACATACATTTAAATGGAATTCAATATAACTTTGTGGTTAAATTACATTGCCTTTATATTTAGGCATATTTTGTAATTAACATTTAACAGAAACTTTTGATATAGAATTTGCATGTCTGCTTTAATTAACTTTAAAACTGATTTTTAATCTACCTGACTATGACACTGAGCATACTTTTAATTACTTGTAATTTATACTTCTTAATTTAATATAATTCTAAATAAATCTAGCAGTTTTAGATAAGATGTGTGATTTTGTCATCTGTGTATCCGAAGGAAGCTATAATATTTGTTTTTTTATTTCAGGTTTTCCTTTGGAACATGGATAAATACACCATGATACGGAAATTAGAAGGACATCACAATGATGTTGTAGCTTGTGAGTTCTCTCCTGATGGAGCATTACTGGCTACTGCATCACACGATACTCGAGTGTATGTCTGGGACCCACATACTGGATCAGTTCTGATGGAATTTGGGTAGGTAGGGTGGGAATTGTCTCGTTCTTTCCTCTTTGTCCAGTCTGTTTAACTTTTAGAAGCACAATTCATGGCACAAAATAAATGCTTGATAAATGTTTTGGTTGACTCTGAAAGTGATTAGGGAACCAAAAAGAGAATATATTCTGATATTTTTAAAAAATTATTTGAATGGGACCTTTGGTCTACTGTCTGGATCTCAGCCTTTGACCATCACCTCAGTCTCCCTCTGGACACGGTTATCTTTGGAGGGAAGCCCATTGTCTGGTATTGGCAGCTTATTAGGAAGGAATCGTTGAAATAAACGTCGGAATCTCCTGGTGTTGAAACCCAGTTAGACCAAAGGAGTATCCGCGTGGTGATTACGGGCCGTGTTTGGTTGTCCCTGGCTTGGCCTCTCGCCAAAGCTTCATAATCTTGTTTTTAACAGCAAATATGAAATTCCACTTTATGAATTGAGTTTGGGGGAAGTTGTGGCCTCTCAGAGACGTGTCACCTCAAGGCTTGTGTTTGTCTGCAGGCACCTGTTTCCCCCTCCTACACCCATATTTGCTGGAGGAGCAAATGATGGCTGGGTGCGAGCTTTGTCTTTCAGTCACGATGGACTGCATGTTGCGAGTCTGGCTGATGATAAGTAAGTGCCAGCTTTGGTTGTGTTTGCTTCCGTTCCCTTTCCTTCTTTCCAGCATCCGTTAAGAGACCCTCTTTAAAGCCTTTCTGCACTGGGGCTGCCGTCGAGCCGGCCAGGGGTTTGCCTGTTCTTTTGCTGAGCGACGAGGCCCCGCTGGGAGGGCTTCCTGCGGAGTGGCAGGTGTCGGCGCCTTCGCGCCCGAGCAGCCTGTCTGCTCAGTGCCGGGCACGCGCGAGGGCTGGGCCAGGGAGGCCCGGCCTCTTCACGGCCCTTCTCCGTCTCCTAGTTTATCCACCCTAAGCCAGTGTGTTCCCGAGTCCCTGACTCGGCCTGTGCTGTTTGTCCCAGGATGGTTCGGTTCTGGAGGATCGACGAGGATTTCCCCGTCCAGGTGGCCACTCTGAGCAACGGTCTGTGCTGCGCCTTCTCTACCGACGGCAGCGTTTTAGCTGCAGGGTAAGCGGGGGCTGCGGGGGGCTGCAGGGTAAGCGGGGGCCGCGGAGGGCTGCAGGGTAAGCGGGGGCCGCGGGGGGCTGCAGGGTAAGTGGGGGGGGCTGCAGGGTAAGCGGGGGCCGCGGGGGGCTGCAGGGTAAGCGGGGGCCGCGGAGGGCTGCAGGGTAAGCGGGGGCCGCGGGGGGCTGCAGGGTAAGCGGGGGCTGCAGGGTAAGCGGGGGCCGCAGGGGGCTGCAGGGTAAGCGGGGGCCGCGGGGGGCTGCAGGGTAAGCGGGGGCCGCGGGGGGCGGGGTCCCTGCGAAGGCCATGCAGTGGGGCTTCTTTGGCTTTGTTGGAGAGCCTTCCCTCCAGGCCGTGGCCACGTGTTGGGGGGCTCCCCGCAGCAGAGGCTCGGGCTGGGAGAGCGGCCGGCTGAGCGCTCTCGTCTCCTCTCCAGGACGAGCGACGGCAGCGTGTACTTCTGGCCCACGCCAAAGCACGTCCCGAGCCTTCAGCATTTGTGCCGCATGTCCGTGCGGAGAGTGATGTCCACCTGGGAAGTGCAGAGGCTGCCGGTGCCTCCCAAGCTCGTCGAGTTTCTTTGCTACCAGGTGTAGCAACACCCCCTTGGCCGGCCCGGCAGAAGCTGCTCTCCGCACACCCCAGCCGTCACGGGCTTCGAGCCTCTGTCGGGACAGGCTTAGACTTATTTAATGTGCTACTTCCTTGTACTTCATTTGGATCAGGTGGAGCTCCGACGTTATTTATAGACTCTCAGACTGTCTCCGAAGACCTCCAGCCGGAAGGTTTAGCTCTAACTGTGAAAACATGTACATACTTAGACGTAAGCTGCTAGATGCCGCGTGTCTTGTTACTATTACTATTATTATTATTATTATTGCTTTTTGGAGTTTTAGTGTCGTGTATATATTGCTTCGTAGCGCTCACAGTATGTATTTTTGCTGTAAAGTGGAAGTTTTATTCTGGGACAGCGAGTTAGACGGTCAGACATTGACTTCAGAAGGGTAAACTGCCCCGTACAAATGCGTATTGGTGGGGGGAGGGCGGCAGGCTTCACGCCTGACGGGGAAATCTTTTTTGTGTGGGAAAGTTTTGTTTTTTTTAGGAATGGCTGAGAGGTGCCGCTTGAGTGTGATGTACGAGTAGAGAATGGAGCCAAGGAGATCTGCCTAGTAACAGGGAGTTTTCTTGTCTCAGCGCAATTGCAGGCCTTAACTTTGGAGAGCAGCTTGTTCCTTGAGCATCGTCTCAAGTGTCCTGCTCCGTTGGTTTGAGAAGTCCATCTACTGTATGATCGCGTAGTGTTTTTTCTGTAGCCGTGGGACATCTGTGTCTTTTTTGGAAGATTCTGGTGTTTGTTTCTCACGGCCATATTGTTTCTTCAGGGGGTGACATTGGTGAATCGCCAAAGAGAAGCAGTGCTTGCTTTTGCCTTCTGTTCCTTATCTGTACCTGCAGATATTAAAAATATGCATTACATAAAATGCCTGATTATATATTTTTGTTGAATATTTTTATTAAAGACTTGTATAAAACACTCATCTTTTGTGTGCTTGTTTCCCAGAATTATGGAAAGTTCAGCCCCTTCCCTTTTTCCCCAAGTTCTTCTATAGCACTGACCCTCACGGCTCCCTCGGACACTCATTCCTGCTCTGTTATCTCCTGAAGTGGAACACACAGGAGTCACGTACCCTGCGTGGGGCAGGCGACCTGTTTACCTTGTATTCTTTTGAGTATTGAAATCATTTTAAATGGGAATGAACCATGTTGAGGGAAGCCTGTTGGTACAAACATCACCATGTTAATAAAAGTATAGGAGAGCTTTAAAAGGAAATGGAAGTATGAGGCTGTGCAAAAGAGGAAGGGCCTGATCTTGGGGGGGATGAATATGCCAACAGCTGGCCTCTGTGGTTATTCATGAGAAAGAGGTAACTGAGTGCACTTTCTGATTAAACAAGGAGTTCCCTTGGGGAATTTTCAGCCACTAATTGTGATTTTGAGAGTTGTGTTCATGTAACCAAAGGTCTTCAGGCAACGGCTGTAGTTTGGGGAAACTGAATAAATGCTGCATTAAAATTTTGTACCGTGTTTTAAATGTAATGTGTTATTTGATTCAGAGTATAATCAGCATTTGTTAAAGCCAAGCGAGTTACATAGCTGAGAAGTTCAAGCCAGTCATTGATTTCTTCTGTTTATTCACCTTCAGTCAGTCTTGGACTTAAAATCACTCGGTGGAGGCTCCGTCATTGCCAGTGAGCATTCTTAATGACATGATGGTCTTGCAGAGGCTCCATACCACTGAAAGAACTGGGACTGTATTCGGGATACTTTATGAGCAGTTACTTTAAACTGAATTCCTTTATATGGCTGTAGAGATTACGGGAAGGATCATTTTTCTCATTGATTCCCACTCCGGCCCCAAACTCGGTTAATTCATGAAGCCTTGTGAACAACTAGAATCTGACACTTTTTTCCCCAACAGAAAAATCTTTTCTGGATGGTACAAGCTGACTCTTCCATTAAATGACTTCGAAATGTGCATGTATGTAAATTCCAAAGTTAACATTTTAAAATAAAAGATTCTCTCCCAGAGTTTTATTCATCCCTTTTGAGGGCTCCCGTCTACATAAAGGGACTCAATCCAAAGACATTCCTGAAAGGGGCTGACCTGCTTGTTTTGTACTGTAAGAGGGGTTAGTGCGAGGGTGTTCAGCCTAGTGTTGGAGTTGTAAAATTGAGATTTGAACTCTGGACTTCAATCCCCACAAGCCCTTGCTCCACTTCCCCAAAATGCTTTGTAATCTCACGGAATTCTGAGTTGGGCGAGATCGAGAAGGTATTTAAGCTGATTTGCAGGGGCTTTTGAGCTCTCTCTCGCTATTTTGGACTTCTGTTTTGGGGCAGACGTGGCTCTTTCCATAATGTAGGTGAGGTCTTGTCTAGGCCTCTGGCCTAGGCACGTTTTCCTTATCCTGTATTTTCTTTAATCCTTAATAAACCTCTAAAAAAATATAATACTCCTTGCAGAGAGAAACTAATTTCTACCTGCCTCAGTCTCCCCTAAATTTTAACTTACAGAGTGACAATGAGCAGAAGAGAATGATCCAGCTAATTGGGGACGCATTTTAGTTTAGTAGTTGGTTCTAATGGGCAAAGATTGTTGGACTCTCCAAATCTTAATGCATAGCCTTTGTTGAACGGCATGACTAATGCATTTGCTTCATCAGTTTTCCAAATTCCTCTGAAGCAAATGGTACTTGGTTAACTCCTTAGCATTATTCTCTCAAAAAAGATTGCTTCAAAAGTATAAAATTCTTTTTTTTTAGAATTTAAAATTTTTATTTTTTCAAAGTTTTTTTTTTAAACATTTACCTTTTGTCTTAGAATCAATACTAAGTATTGCTTCCAAGGCAAGGACTGGGCAATTGAGGCTAAGTGTCTTGGCCAGGTCTCACAGCTAGGAAGTTTCTGAGCTAGATTTGAACTCAGGTCCTCCTGACTCCAGGCCCAGTGCTCTGTCCACTGTGCTAATCCAGCTACCCCTGAGAGATTTACAATCCTGACATCTTCTGTCCTGTCACTGCATGAGATAAAGATGATTTCGGCTAGTTGGTGCTGCCCTAAGCTGCAAAGCCAGCCAAAGTCGCGTACACCAAAATGCTCTGGTGTGGGGTGGGACAGGAGAGATGAACTTGGCTGGCAAGCAACTTAGTGATTGAGAATAAGGAAAGGAAAACATGGTGTTATGGGAGAAAAGCTTTTAAGTTTGACTCACACTCAAAAAACCTGCTGGTGGTGTAAGGACTCCAGAGGGAATGGACTTTCATAGTCTTCCATGTCCATGGGGCATCCAGGGAGAGGAAACTAGCAGGTGTACAAGTGGAATTCATGATGGAGATTCTATGTAGATCTGGGAGTCATCTGTGTAAAGATGGCGCTTGAACCTTTGAGAACTAATGAGATCCTCAGGAGAGCTCTGGAGGAAGAGTAGAACAGTGTAGAGCACTCTGGGGAATGTTGTTTGTCCTTCCTTTCAAAGAGTGGCTTCAGGGGATGAGTTGTGAGTGAATTCAATTGAAGTGAGACAGAGTTGCCCATCAGCCTCTTCCAGAGTCATCAAAGTCCAGTGGCAAGACAAGTCAGGACAACTGGTGATGACCTGGGAACACTCATACATAGGAGACAGGAACTGGATGATCCATCAATAGAGACAGAAAAGGAAAAGTGAAGATCAGTGCTATTAAAGTCAAAGGAAGAGAGTGTCCAGGGTTAGGATGTGGGCAACAGAAATAAAAACTCTGGAAGGGTCCAAGCACAAAGGCTGAGAAAAAGTCCTTGGATTTAGCAGTTGGGAGCTTCAGAAACCTTGGAGAGAGTTACTCCCAGGGAAGTATCACATTCTAAGAGCCTCACATCCTCTGGGGTTCATAACCAGATTACAAGGGGTTAAGAAGGGAGTGGGAAGTGAAGTATGTAAACCTCAAATTTCCTTAGACTTATAAATGTTAGAAATTTCACCATTGGGATATTTCATACTTGGAAAATTTCTTACTGATAGTCTATTGGAATGGGAACCCCATTGGCATGGGAGGTTCCTTCTCTTCCCTTCTTAAGATTACTTTAGGACAGAAACCCTTTGCTGAACAATGGAAAGGACTTTGACCTATGCTTAAGCATAGAACAGGAATTTCTTTGAGTCTTGATTGATTTTAGAATTGATACAATGGAGATACTTGGAATAAATCTCCACCCTATTCAGTCCTAATAGGATTGAGTAAGGGCTGCAGCCTAGATCAAAATTTAATTATTCCAATCTCTACCCTACTCAAGTTAACAGGATTTAGAAAGGGCTGTAGCAAAGGAGTAAAGATTTAATCATTTGAAAATATGACCTTCAACAGACATGTGCAAAAGCCAGAAACCTCTGGGCGGTCCTGGGTTAAGCTAGAGCCTCCATTGACAGGGAAATTGATGAACAGGGATTGGTAGATGTGAGGACTGAGGGGAGGCAACTTGGAGGGTTTCCTTAAAGATAGGGGGTCTGAAGACTCGTGAAGGTGGTTGAGGTTTTGGTCGGTGTGGTTCCTGGGCTCTGAGAAGGCTTGCTCTGAAGGAAGCTGAAGGTGGGGGCCTCTGAGACTGTTTCTCCATTTTGGACACGTGAGTAATAGGGACTGATCTCTTTTCTTTGCCCCAGCTATCTAAGGGCTTGGGCCTTTTAGCCCAGCCTAAACAGAAGGGGTATTTAAGCCCTATTCCCTTCTCTCCCTTTTTCTCTCTCTCTATCTCTAATTCCTTTCTTACTCCTATTGTAATTAAACTCCAAAAAAGGCTGACGGCTGACTTGAGTTTTTCATTTAGGAATTACATAGCTGATTCCTTGGCGACCTTAAATTAATATATATCAGTCTTTTAAAGTGATTCCCTTGTAACAAGTATAAATAGTGGATGTAATTGAAATTCTTCCTAGGAGGCTCTGAATAGTCAGGAGGTCCTGGGTTCAAATGTGACCTTAGACACTTCCTAGCTGTCTGATCCTGGACAAGTATCTTAATCCCAGTTGGCTAGCCCTTACCTCTCTTCTGCCTTGGAACCAATACTTAGTATTGATTCTAAGAAGATATGGGCTTAAAAAAATCCTTTCTAAAAGTTTGGCATTAAAGAAAGAAGAAAGGACAATTTAAGAGGATGGGGGAGGGCAGGGGGGAGCTGGGTAGCTCAGTGGATTGAGAGCCAAGCCTAGAGGTGGGAGGTCCTAGGTTCAAATCTGGCCTCAGACACTTCCCAGCTGTGTGACCCTGGGCAAGTCACTTAACCCCCATTGTCTAGTCCAGACCACTCTTTTGCCTTGGAGTCAATACACAGTATTGACTCTAAGATGGAATTCCGGTAAGGGTTTAAAAAATTTTTTTAATTAAAAAAAAAAGGATGGTAGGGTTAAGTGTGAGTTTTTAAAAGGACCTATGCTCAGTTTTTAGGCAGTGATGAGGAGCCAATCATTAGGGAGCTATTGAACATGACAGAAGGAATGACAAAAAAAACCCAAAAAACTCGGAGGAAGCCAGAGGGAATGAGATTAAGGCATGGATTGAGGGGTTGGCCATGGCGAGAGAAGCCATCTCTTACCAAAAGATAAGAATATGAAAGTTTGTAAAGTGCTTAACACAATGCCTGGCACATAGTAGGTGCATTGTGTGTAACTATTATTATTATTAATTGATGTTGGATATTGTGAGTTTGTAGTAGATCAAGTTGACAAAGTACAAAACTTTTCTGACAGTTTTCAGACCTACAAATGGAGAAAGCAAATGATGGAGAGCTCTGGTAGGGTTGGTACCAGCAGGTGTAATAATTAAAATTAAATCATGGGACTGCTAGTAGCTTTAGTAGCTTTATTACATCAAAGTAGTGATAGGAAAGAGAAGTAAATCTAGGAAAGAGGTACAGAGTTGATTATCTGACTACCCTATTTGCCGTTTGATGGATTGAAGCTCACCACTAACGGGTTCCTTCAGGTTCCAAGCTCCAGTCAGAAGACATTGAGAGAGAGCCAGCAGTGCCTTGGTCTCACCTTATAAGCAGTTTTCTCCACCCGCTAGCTCTCCCACGGTACATCTCAGGAACCAATCATAGTTCCTTAATTTGCCTGGACCACCTGGGCGGCAGGGGGAGGGGGCAGTGCCTGTGAGATCAGTTTCCCATCTGGTTGATTTCAACTTCCTTTCTCTGAGGGCTTGTCTATACCTGCACATCTCAATGGTAAATGACCTCCAGGTCACTGCTTGACATCAAACAAAACAACATAATGGGGAAAGAAATTCCCTTCCCACAGGGGCCATGTGTAAACTGCTCAGCTATAGAGTCAAGACAGTGAAGAAAAAGGAAGGAGAGACCAGAGTAGGAATAATAAAAGGAAAGCATGGAGGGATGGAAGGATTAGAGATTCAGCAGAATAAAGCCTAGATTTAGGAAATACAAGGCATCTAGGTGCTACAGTGGACAAAGTGATGGACTTAGAGGCAAGGAAGACCTGAGTTCAAATCAGTCCCAATCCCTTACTACCTGTATGACCCTGGACAAGTAACTTAACCTTTGTTGGCCTCAGTTTCCTCATCTATAAATAGCACCTCCTTCCCAAGGTGGTTGTGAAGATGCAAAGAGATAACATGTAAAGTGCTTTACAAACCTTAAATTACTATATTGATGATAAAGACTGGGAAATGGAAGGGCAGGCTGTGATAATCACAGAATTTCAGAGTTCACAATCATAGATGTAAATGAAGAGCAGTTATTAGTAATGTTGAGATCTTAAGTATGACCAGTGTAAAACCCAGTGGAATTGCTCATTGGCTACAGGAGGGGGTGGGAGGAAAGGAGGGGAAAAAACATGATTCATGTAACTATGGGAAAATATTCTAAATTAATTAATTAAACAAATAAACTTAAAAAATAAAGTATTCTGGATGTGGGTAAAGGAAGCTGCAGGTCATAGAAATCAAGGAGGCTTAAGAAATGACATAGGAACCCAGAGAGTTTAAAGGGACCTTGTCTTGGGTATTGGAAGATCTCAAGAATAATAGTAGAGTTTGGAGAGCAAAAGGAAAAAGAAAACCATGAGTGAGGAACTGTGGAGAAGAAAGAAATTACAAGAAAATGCAGCAAGACAAGAAGCAGGAGATTGATCATCTGTCAATCAAAGGAAGATTCCATTTGGAATGTGACTGGGAAACAGTTGGAGGCAAGAGACAACTGCTTGACTGGATTTTAAGGTTTTTGGGCTTTCTGGCTGATGTGAAGGAAGAAGCTGGTTTTATCTCTGAGACTTGGGATAATCAAGTTTGAGGTGACCTGACTGATTTGAAGGCAGAAGAAGGACAATAGTTCTTATATCTCTCTCTCTGACTGGCTCTGTTTCATGATAGTGCCTGAATTGCCATTTCTCTCAATATCCTCCAACCTAACACTCACTATAGAGAATAGGGATATTCCACCCCTCTTACCTTATCCTCCACCCTTGTCCTGTCTTCCCCAAATAAGCCCCTTGGTTGACAAAGAAGATTAAGAATTATTTCATTGAAACCTCACAGCTCACACTGAGTGACTTGAAGGAGACTGCAGAAGGTGGGAGGGGAGGCTGAAAGGCTTCTGAAGAGGGAGGTACAAAAGGGAGGAGATTAGGAAAAAGAAGATAACTACTTGATCCATTAGTTATCTAGCATTCATCAAATATACACCCTCAAAATATCATCTATTACAGAACTGAACTCTCAGAGAAGGAGGGAGAAGAGACCACAAGGGTCTGGATGGGATGATAGAAATGCATGGAGTTAATGTGAAAGTTGTGGTTGAGTCAGCCTCATGCAGACAGACAAAAAGTGGTAGAGAATAGGGGCAGAGCCTTTCCCACCAAGACTCAGATTCCCTGGGATTAAGGGATCAGGATGTGCCAATCTACTGATCACAGACACCAGTGGGTTGAGGCTGTTGCCTTCAGGGATCTGGGATGAAGCAGGTGAATGTTGGTGATTTAATAATTTAGGATTAAATTTCCATTTCCATTCTTTCTGTTTCCATTGTTACAGTCATTGTGAATACTGGCATCAGTTCATGTGTTGTCTGAGTTCTTCATTTTCAGTGTTCTTTACAGCACTATGTTAGATCCCATTAGACTATTGGTTCTTTGAGTGCAGAGATGGTTCTTTTGCTTTTCTTTGTATCTCTGGAGCCTGATATATAGTCAGAGCTTAATAAGTGCTGGTTAACTGATATTCCATTACATTCTTGTTCCATGATCTGCTTAGCCAGTCAATGGGCACTTAGTTTCAAATTTTTTTCTTCCCCTTCCTTCCCAATCCAAAATGCTAGTAATGATTTTGGTGTAGAGAACCAAAATTTGTATTTAGTTTGTATTTCAAACCCAAGGAAAACAATATGATACAGTGAAAAGTAGGTTTAAAATCAGAGGTCCTGAATTCAAATCCTGAGTCTGCTACTTCCTCCAACTGATATGACCTTGGTTTCTTCATCTGTAAAATGGTGAGGGAGTAGGACTAGTTAGAATAATCCTAGACTCAGATCTAAGGCAAAAGAAAATTAATGGGTGTAGGATTTCAGATACCATTGAACTATGCCTATTAAGAAGTCTCCTTTTTCAAGGCTAATGTGTCTACTAGGGTAGATTTTAAAGGCAATGAATGACATCTTTAGTGTTATCCTAAATATCCTGTGCATCCCAGGATCATCAGATGGAGCCCCAAAAAAGAACTTCTAAAACTATATCTGAGTTCTACACCATCATCAGTGACTATGCCTTTGAGTCCCTCCCCAAATAAACAAAATTCAAATGGATTGACACAGAAAGACTGTAGGAGTCTACAGTCACAGCCAACCACCATATTAAATGAGATGATGAGAGTCATTGTTCCTGGACAACTTATGTACCCTATACAACCAACCATTCTGCCTTGGGAAGGATCTCACCCAGCAATGATGATAAAGACTGCTGCTGAAGGCACGAAAGGCAGTCAGGGCAGGGATATATGGTCTTGAGGTCTGTCCAGAAGCCTCTCTGAGGACCAGGGTCTGTCTGCCTAAGTGTGATGTCACGGGATAAATGAGATGAGACACACCGTGCATTCAGCTTACATACACAGTCATCACACACAGTGCTCTGCCATGGTATCATGGTATATTTATTATATAGGTTTTCGGTACATACACACATAATCAATTCTCTATGTATGTGACATTCTACAGTTTGAATGGTTATTATCAAATCATCTAAACAACACTCTTGTGATGTTACTACAACAAAGAATTCTGTGATCATTTACTAGGTTTCTACAACACTCTGTTAGATATGATTAATATGAATAAAGCCCCTTGACCTGCTGAGAGGATCATTGTGCTTTTGGTCAGCTTTCACTATCCATCATAATTGCTTGGGAGATGAACAACAAAGCATATTCATATCTAGATGTGAGGACTTTAGGCAGACCAATTTTGGGGTTTTCCTCAATTTACAAGTTCTGTTTTTTTCTTGTGTTACTTTGAGATGCCTCGTGATGCTATTTGGCTTCTGTTCCAACAATTTCATTCCAGTGTGGTAACTGTAGGACAAGATTCATTATGTTGTAGGGCCTTGGAGCCTCTCTTGTGCTTGAGAAAGGAGAGGTCATGGCAGTAGTCTTTGGGCTTTTATTCTGTAACTGCAATCTTTTTGGGGTAATAACCTAGGGGGCTTAAAGTAGGATATATATTTATTGATCCTATAAGTATTTGCTCTCATGTTATTTCTCCTGTATTGGGGAGAGAATAAAAATCATAACAAGTTCACTAGAGGGGAAAATTTGGGGAAAGAAATCACAAAGGGGGATCAGCAGGGGACTGGGGTCTGCCTTGCTGACCTTCCTTCCTCGGACCGTGACCTTGTCAAATGGTTGGGGTATGATGGCCTTCGGCAATATGGCAGTGGTGTCAGATTTAACCTGGCCTCCAATAAGACCAAAGACTTAGTCTTCATAGAACAGACATTCTGTGACAAGTCAGAGGCGTAAAAGGTTGTCAGGACATATTTGTCTCATTTGGGGACCTCATACCAGCTGCGGCCCCCATCAATCATGTTCGATAGTGCCAACACAGTAAATATTTAGAAGTACGAGAAGGATGTACACCAATATAGTATGTCACCACTGAGAGAGTGTGGAACACTCCCTACTCCATCTCCTGACTTGGAATTAAAAAAAGAAATACATATTCCTTCCTTCTTAGATGCCTCATTAGAACTAGAGGGGATCACCCTGTTGACCTGGCTGACACAACAGGACCTTACTAAAATATATCAACATTTGTTAAAATAGTACCAAGAGGTGGTTGAGGGAATTAAAGATTTAGGCTAGACTCCACAATAGGAAAGATGTGTTGTCATTGACATGATTGTTGGAACTAGACCAAAAAAACCCTACAGAAACAATGGGAAGAAATCAAGGGATTGGGTACAGTAGAGTATCAGGTCTGGAGTTGGGAGGTCCTATGTTCAAATCTGGCATCAAACAATTCCTAGCTGTGTGACCTAGGGCAAGTCACTTAAACCCCATTGCCTGGCCCTTGCCCTTTTGTCTTAGAGTTGTTACTGAGACAGAAATCAAGAGTTTTTAAGAAAAGAAAAGAAATTAAAGGAACATGTAACAATTTTTCTTATGTTGGCCATTTCCTCAATTACAAAGGCATAAGAGACCTTGAGACAATTGGGGAAAATCTACCATTTTCTATTAAGGATATATTCAGGGATGTTTTATTATTTATTATGAAACTAATTGCCTTATGTGTACTATTAGTGGTTTTAGTCATGACCAACTCTCCATGATTCCATTTTGGGTTTTCTTGGCAAAGATTCTGCCATTTCCTTCATTTTCTTTTCTTTTTTCTTTTTAATAAAAATCATTTTATTTATTTATTTTTAATTTTATAGGGGGCTTTATTTTTTGACATCATATGTTTGTTTTGTTTTAGTAACAATAAGTTATTAAATAAGTTTTCCACGTGTCCACATGTTTTCCAAAATTATTCATGTTGTCTTTCTCCCTTTTTCCCTTCTCCCTCCTGGAGCTGGCAAGCAATTCAATCTGGGTTAAACATGTATTATTATGCAAAATATATTTCCATGTTACCCATTTTTTTGTAAGTGAATAACCTTATAAAACCAAAAGTCCCAAACATAAACCCAAATACAAAAATATTTATAGGGCTCTTTTTGTGGTGGCAAAGAATTGGAAAATTAAGGAAATGTCCAACAATTAAAGAATGGCTGAACACGTTGTGGTATATGTTGGTGATGGAATACTATTCTGCTACAGGAAATGATAAGCAAGATGATTTCAGAAAAAGCTGGAAAGATCTGCATGAACTGATGCAGAGTGAAATGAGCAGAACCAGGGGACATCATACACAATAACACAGTAAGATGATCGCCTGTGAAAACTTGGCAATGAAATGAGCTGGGACAATTCTAAAAGACTTATGAAACTGTTGGAGTTGGATGGATCAGATCAAAGCATACTGTCTGTCACATCAAGATATTTGGGGTTTGGGCTTTTTATGAGTGTGTTTACAACAATGATCAATATGGAAGTGTATGTATGGCTCAGGTCAAATTGCTCTCCAGCTCTGAGTGGAGCAAAGTATGTAGGTTTAAAAATTGATTACCAGTGCCCCACTCACTCAAATAAACAAAATCCCAGCCTAAAGGTAGGAGTAAAAAGAGACAACTGTTTATTCCCCTTCATGAAAGAGAGCACTCCGATGATGGGCTAAGGAGTGCCGACTGACCAGGCAGCAAGCAGTCAATATATACCCAAGGTTCCTCTTCCCTCTCCTCTCAGGCCTGGCAGGCTTTGAGCTACAAATCAAAACACTTGTGCTTCCAACCCAATTCAGGCGAAGCAAGGGAAGCAACCAAGGTGTTCATTGCTGCTTCTGTTCTTCATCAGTCTCCCTCCCAAACCTGTTCCAGAGTCCTCCACCAACAAAAAGGTAGCAAATTAGCTTTTATAAGCTAAATGCACATTCTGAGAATAGCACACTTAATTCTGTCCCATGCAAAGGGAAGGGAGGAAAGATGGTTTGGATCTTACCATTTTGGAAAACATATGTTAAAATTTATTATTACATATAATTGGGAAAACAAAAGTGGGGTGTCAATAAGTGTTGAATAAACCCACATAAATCATCAGTACTTCTATTTACCACCCACAAAATCCAACAGCAAGAGATAGAAAAGGAAGTTCCATTCAAAATAATTCTAGACAATATAAAATACCTAAGAATAAGCCTACCGGAGCAAATTCAGGAACTATATGAACACAATTATAAAACACTCTTTATACCAAAAAAAAAAAAAAGAAATCCAACCAAGCAATTAGAAAAACATTTAATAGCTCATAGGTAGGCTGATCCAATATAGGGAAAATGAAAATTCTACCCAAATTAATTTATCTATTTAATGCCATACCAAACTACCCTAAAAAATTTCACAGAACTAGAAAAAAATAACAAGGTTCATTTGAAGAACAAACCAAGAACATCAAGGGAATTGATGAAAAAAATATTAAGGAAGGAGGCCTGATTGTACCAGATCTCAAACTATACTATAAAGCAGTGATGCCCATAGCAACTTAGTGTTCAATAAACCCAAAGATCCAAGCTTTGGGGGAAAGAATTCATTATTTGACAAAAACTGCTGGGAAAACTGGAAAACAGTATGGCAGAGATTAATCATGGAACAACAAACATCTCACACCATACAGCAGGCTACAGTCAAAATGGATACTTGATCTAGAAATTGATCTTGATGTAAGAAATTCATACTTGATGTAAGAAATTAAGAGTTGACTTGGAAAATTCCAGGAAATGGTGAGGGGTGTTCCAAGATGGTGGAGAAAGTACAGGGATCCATCTGATTTCTACCAAATTATCTTCCCAAAAGCAATGATAGAATGCCTTAAAATGAATTCTGGAGCCTCATAACTCACAAAAAGACAAAGTGAAGTAATTTGTTTCAGCCCCAAATAACTTAGAAGGCTGGCATTAGGTGGAGCACAGCCTGCTAAGACAGGACCCACTGAGACAACAGGCTTTGGGTGCAGCTGAAGTAGCAACCAAAGCTTCCCCAAAAATCTCAGTCAGAGATGGTAAGGGGGTGGGAGGAGGATCAAAAAGCTGCTGAAAAGGAGATAACGGAGATCCCTTTGCTGGCTCTGGGTGCTAGACTCTTGTTGCATTGGCCATATGCAGAACCAGATCACAGCCTTGGGGTGCAGTCCCAGAGTAAGGAGAAGCACCAGAATACACCAGCACTTCTAGCCACAGGGGAGCAGAGAACCCTTGATACAATTTCAAGGGGAAAACTGTTTGGGGTTACTCAGAGCAGAGCACAGGCCAGGTGAGTATTAAATATGCCTCTTCTTCCATCATACCACCTTGGAAGAACTGAAAGCAGTGGCAGCTCTAAAAGCAGCTGCACAACAAATCATAGTTACATAGCTTATGAGGACATATAAAACACAAGTCAGGCCCACTGAGGAAAGCAGCCATGCTTGCCTGAGACTGCCAGCAAGATCCCGATCTCACACAAAGGCACTGCTGCTCTCAGCCGAAAGTCATCATTAAACTCGGAGTCCTCCCTCACTCCAAAGAGCAAAGAAGTCTTTGTAATACCAGACTGAAAGCACCAAACCTGCTCGAGTATGTAGAGTAGATTAGTTATCACTCTCAACTTGTTTATTTCTTTAATAGTAACTATGGTAACGCTCTTGTGTGAAGTCACTTTCATAAACATTACCCTGTGGGAAAGTAACACCCCCCCCCCAAGAATGTTGTAATGCTTAGTATTCTTATTCTCTATAAAACTCTCTTTTTGTCATAATAAAAGTGGAGTTCATGGACCTCATGCCTCTACATCTGGCCCTTGCTTTTTTAACTCTTCATCATCTGTAGATCTCTAGCTCTACCTTTCCATCTACCTCTCTCCCTCTCTGTCTCTGTCTCTGTCTCTGTCTCTGTCTCTGTCTCTGTCTCTGTCTCTGTCTCTGTCTCTCTGTCTGTCTCTGTCTCTGTCTCTCTCTCTCTCTCTCTCTTTCTGTCTCTGTCTCTGTCTCTGTCTCTGTCTCTCTCTGTCTCTCTCTCTCCCTCTCTGTCTCCCTGTCTCTCTGTCTCTACCTCTGTCTCTGTCTCTGTCTCTTTGTCTCTGTCTCTGTCTCTGTCTCTCTCTCTCTTTCTGTCTCTGTCTCTCTGTCTCTCTGTCTCTGTCTCTCTCTGTCTCTCTCTCTCTGTCTCTGTCTCTCTCTCTCTGTCTCTCTCTCTCTCTGTCTCTGTCTCTCTCTGTCTCTGTCTTTGTCTCTGTCTGTCTGTCTGTCTGTCTGTCTCTCTCTCTCTCTCTCTCTCTCTCCCCTCAATGATAGAACCCTGGCACTCCTCTCATAGTGCCCATGACAGTAGCTCAACTTTAACTTTTTTTTTTTAATTAAAAGGAAAAAAAAGGCAGGAAAATGAGCAAACAATGGAAAAAGAAACTCAACAAAGAAAATTATTTTGGTGATGAGGAAGGCTTAAACTCAGAAGACAACAAAGTCAATATTGCTGATAGCAAAAAGCAGGTCATATTATAGTGTCTATGGGGAGAATGGCATTAGAGGGGAAAATGGGGAAAGAGCCCAATTTTTCTTTAGATTTCCCTTAGCCTGCATCTTTCCTTTATTTATAAATGCCTGTAGACCCCAGCAACTGTTCTCAATATCTTTCTTCTTTATCATAGTTCTGTGTTGGCTTTGCTCCTCAAAGATGTGTTAAAAATATGTTTGTTGTTGGTGGAGTTGTAAACTGATACAGTCATTCTGGAGGGTAATTTGAACTATGCCCAAAGGGCTATAAAAGTATTCTTACCTTTGATCCTGTAATAATACCAGTACTAGTTCTGCATTCTAAAGAGATAAAAAAACAAGGGTTGGAAGAAGATCTATTTGTACAAAAATATTTATAGCAATCCTTTGTGTGGTGACAAAAAATTGGAAATTATGGGGATATCTATCAGATGAGGAATGGCCTAACAAATTGTGGTAGATGATGGTGATGGAATACTATTATGCTGTAAGAAATGATGAAAAAGATCATTTCAGAAAGAGCTGGAAAGACCTCCATGAACTGATGCAGTGAAATAAGCAGAACCAAGAGAATACTGTGCATCGTACCAACAATATTGTGGAATGATCAACTGTGCTAGACTTAGCTATTATTGACAATGCAATGATCCAGGACAACTCTGGAGGACTTATGACAAAGAAAGCTACCTACCTCCAGAGAAAGAATTGTTCAAGTTGGATTACAAATCAAAGCACATGATTTTTCACTTTCGTTTATTGGGTTTTTATTTTGGGGTTTAAATTTTATGAGTATTTTCTTACAATAATGAACAATATGGAAATAGATTTGGCGTGATAATACATGTATAACCTAGATCAAATTGTTTATCATCTCCAAGAGAGGGGGAAGAGAACATTTGGATCTTATAACTTCAGAAAACTTATGTGGAAAATTGTTATTACATGTATTTGGTAAAATAAAATATCTTTTTTAAAGAAATGCCATGTTTGCTCCAACCTCTCAAATATATTTCTTCACTCACTTACAAGGTTATGTGTATGTGTCTATGTATTCATGTCTAGAAACTGGGATGGTGCAGTAGATACAGTATTGGATTTGGAATCAGGGAGCCTCACCTTCATGAGTTCAGATCCAGTTTCAGATACTTTGTAGCTGTGTGCCCTGATCAATTTGCCTCAGTTTCCTTATATGGAAAATGAGCTGGAGAAGGAAATGGCAAATCACACCAGTATCTTTGCCAAGAAAACCCTAAATGGGGTCACAGAGGGTCAGAAAGGACTGAAACAACTCAATAACAACACACATATACACACTTATTGTGTGGGGCATTACCCACTTTCTCATATATTGGCTTTGATTATTGAAAGGGATTTACAGGTCCTCCCTGTCCACAACCAGTTCTGATTATTTGGTTCAATCAAAAATGTCTTTTTCCAAGTCAAGGCTCCATTGACAAAATGGAATGGTTTCTATTCCCCAAAATTGTAGTAAAATGGATAGAGTGCCAGATTTGGAGTCAGAGGACCTGAGTACAAGGTCTGATTCTATGTTGTTGGGCAAATTACTTAACCTTCCCAGGTCTCAGTTTCCTCATCTGCAACATAAAGGCTAAATAGCCTCCAAGAGTCCTTCGAGCTCTGAATTTCAGTCCTTACACCATTAAAAAAAAAAGGCTTACTGTGTATTGGTTCTAAGGTAGAAGAGTAGTAAGGGCTAGGGCTAGGCAATAGGGATTAAGGGACACCCACCTAGAAAGTGTCTGGGGTCAGGTTTGAACCCAGGACCTTCTGTCCCTGGCTCTGGGCTTTCAATCCACTGATCCACTGAGCCACCTAGCCACCCCTGATCATTATCTTAAATTTATTTGTGCTTCAATGTCTCTCAGCAAACGTGTAAGAGAATCTGTATTTTTCTGGGCCTTAGTTTACTCATCTGAAGGAAAAATAAGGATTCAAACTAAATCTCTCAGATCTCTTCCAGTGTTTTTTTATGTCTCCTTGAGTAGTTATCTATTTCAGCTTCTTATCCAAATGCAGGAATTATTTCCATATTGTCTCCAGGAATAGGAAGCCCCTTTCCCCCAAAGGTAACCCCTTCTCATTGCTTTTCTGGTCTTTTTATTGGGTCAGTAATTTGCCACAATCCCTTGGCCCCCCATCCCCATCTTTCACCTATGGGCCCTCTGGAGCCACACAGAACGAGCTTCCTTCTCTCCAAGATAGATTTTCAGATATTAGAAAGCAGTTATCATGTTTGCTCTTAATTTTCTCTTCTCCATGATAAACATCACTGACTTTTCAAGCATTCCATATGTCAGTGTCAAATTCAACAGGCCAGAAAACCACAAACTAACATCATTCATCTCATGTTGCATTTTTGTTTATTTTGTGAAACATTTCCCAATCATTATCATTTTGTAAAACCCTCGTCTTCTGTCTTAGAATCTATACTAAGTATTGGTTCCAAGACAGAAGATGGTAAGGGCTAACTAATTGGGTTAAGTGACTTGCCCAGGGTCACACAGCAAGGAAGAATCTGAGACCACAGCTAAGGACCTCTTGTCTCCAGACCTGGCTTTCTCTCCACTGCACTATAGCTGCCTCTTCTCCCCTAATTATGTTTTAGTCTGGTCCCACAGCCGTTGAGTTCTGTGAATTTCATAAGAATTTGACACCTGTGCCTTACAAGACATGGTTTTAAGACTCCCTTACCATTTTGTTCTATTGCCTTCCTTCTAGAAATTACCTTTTAATTTACTTTGTTAATATTAACTATATCTTTATTTGTATGCATGTTGTTTCTGCCAATAGATTATAAACTCTCTGAGGCCAGAGACAGTTTTATTTTAGTTTTTGTAGTTCCAGCATCTAGCACACAGTAGGAGCTCATAAAGTATTTGTTGCTTGATTGATCATCTTCCTTTGGATGCCTCCCTTGTAATATGTGGCAGAGAAATGAACCTAATACTCTGTAAGAATTAAATTTAAGAGATTGGTCCTTAGAATAAGTAATTTTATTAAATCAAAAGTAGTAGCAAAAAAAGATAGAAAAATAGGAGAAAGATGTATATTTAACTTACTGATACATTATCTTGCTAACTCTATGGCTGCCATTTTGGGTCCCCTGCTCCTGAGGAGAACAGTCCACAGGAAACATGGAAGTCCAGAGAACCATGGTTTTCTAATTTGCCTGGGCCACCCATGGGGGCAATCCAGGGGGTAGTGCTGCATGGAAGATCATCCTGCCCTCTTGGTCTCATGATATTCTCCACGTCTTTGTTCCATTTTTCTGGCTGTTATTCTATGCTCATGACTAAAATTATCCAGTGATTTTCCTTACAAAGTCTTTGCTTCAAGCCTGAGTTCAAACTCATTCCAGGTATCCGTAGTGGAAAAGGGGAAAAGGATAAAATTCCCTTTTCACAACTCCAAATGTGTTCTCATCAGCACTGAGAAGAACAATACTATTACTTTCCTCCAATGGACACTCTGCTTCATGAATAGAGCCTAAAATTAAAAAAAGTTATTTTACATCTTCGATTCCTGCATCTTTTCTCATATGAAATTCGGCCCTGTCCTACAGTATCCTCCTTAGCTGAGTTTGTGCAATGGGTTTGTTTTTTTGTGAACTTAAATCCAAGCCTTGGATTGCTTTTAAATTTCATCTTGGTTTCATCCCCCTGCTTGAGATTTCCTTGATTTAGATGCTGCTTTGTATGAATTAACCCTAATTCCAGATTTGTATCTCAACAGATTAGATAAGTGTGCCTCCTTGCTCTTCGAGGAGAGAAAAATTAAATAGGATCGAGCTCCCCAAGGCCTGATGGAATGCCTTAAAAGCCTTCTGTCCACATTGATGACCACACATTAATCAATAATTTGGGGGCAGCAGTTTGTTCAGCTGGGAGAAAGTCAACTGATGAGGCTATGATCCAGCCTCCATTTCTTCTGAAAAATTTTTTAAAAATCTTTTGTTTAAATAACCTTCATCTCCAAATCTTTCCCTCTTCCCTGTCCTATCTAGTGGATTATCCCTTAAAATAATCATATTTGAAAGGAGGGAGGGAAGCAGTACAGATCAATCATATCTGATCAGATATACTGGAATCCTTTCTCTCCTTAGAAAAGGGAGGGAGGTGGATCTTATTCTTCTAGGTCAGACTTAATCATTCTAATTAAAGAGTGTTCAATTTGGACTTTTTTGTTCACTCTATTTGCATTCTTGTAGTCATTGTGTTTAGAGAAGCAATTGCTTAGAAAAAGAAAAGAAAGTAGGAAAAGGGTCATTGGAAGATATTTTTTTAATGAAACAAAAATATGGAAAGAAGGCCTAAAGAATCACTGAGAAGCAGGATAGTTTTGAGAGTTACTGGCAGAATTTATTTTAAAAAGAAAAGGGGGCAGCTAGGTAGCTCAATGGATACACAGAATTGATTCCAAGACAGAAGGTAAGGGTTTAAAAAAAAAAAAGCTAAGTGTCTGATTGAGACATTTATATTAACTGATAATTTATAGAGGAAGTATCCCAGTGGGGGCTCATGAGCTATTGAAGTTAAAAAAAACAAATCACCCTTAGCGCTATTCTAAGACATAGCAACTGAGCTCTGGAGGCCTTCTTTACCTATTGGTGGCAGGGGGTTAGGAGAAGAGCTCCAGAGTATATACTATTCTTCATTTCCCTGAAGAAACCTTGCATGTGATTACATTGTATT
Source organism: Monodelphis domestica (assembly GCF_027887165.1). Classification (NCBI taxonomy): domain Eukaryota; kingdom Metazoa; phylum Chordata; class Mammalia; order Didelphimorphia; family Didelphidae; genus Monodelphis; species Monodelphis domestica. Next base: position 505,514,103 of record NC_077228.1, read on the forward strand.
ACACTGTATACAGTCTGCTGTACACAGATATACACTGTATACAGATCAAAGTATATATTGTATCCTTCAGTAGAAATAAGAAAGCTCTTTGAGAAGGATCGTTTCTTTTTTGTGTGTTTATTATCTCTACTTCCTAGCACAGTGTATTTTTGTTTAGTTGTTTAATATAATTAATTGAATTTGAACTTTTCTGAGAGAAAATCTCAGCTTTCTCATCTGCAAAATAGAAATTCTTATAGGATAATTGTTTCACAATCAAATGAAATAATATATGTAAAGCGTTTTGCAAAATTTAGATACTTATTATTATCTTCTGAAATTCTTCAGGTTGGATGTTTCTTTTCAGTTACCTGGGGACTTGCCCTGGGTCATCATATAGGACATCAGTGATGTAAAATTTGAACACAGGTCTTTCTGACTCCAAGCACAGCAACCATCCTCTTTAAGCCCTTTCCCCTTCTCTAGCCTTTAATTTCCTCTTCAGTAAAATGGCCTAGTGAGGGGTTCTGACCTTTGTTCTATGAACTTTTTAAAAAATAGATTAATTGTATCTATAATTTTCCTTAGTAAAACTACAATTTTTATTTTATGCATCTAAAATCTTTATTCAGAAGAGGAACCCATAGGCTTTACCACACAGTGCCAGAGGGGGCTATGAAACACAAAAAAATAGAACTTCCAGTTATTTTAGAGTGACCTCTCAGGTCACTTCTATTTCTCAATCCCATGATCCTTTAATCTTGACATCCTATATCAGGACTCTTACTGGAGCTCAGGAAGGCATCCATTCCCTTAGAATGTTACTTATGTTATTAAACCCTTTTGGCAAAGGCCCAGACTTTGAAGTTTGGCATGGGCTCACCTTGGATTAGGAGATTATCCGATAGGTTGGCACACCTCAGAGGAGCCAATGCCTGTGTGGCCAGGACTCATTATATCAGACCTGCCCTTTTCTAGGATGCGGGGTGAAGAGGAAGCCCCTTGCAAGGACTACTGAGGTGGGCTGTGTCTCCAGACCTCTCCTTCATTGCTTCTCTCTCTTTTTTTAACCCCTCACTTTCTGTCTTAGTAACAACTCTAAAACAGAAAGGCAAAAGCTAGGCAAATGGGCTTAAGTGACTCGCTGAAGGTCACACAGCTAAGAAGTATCTGAGGCCAGATTTGAACCTAGATACTCCCAACTCCAAGGCTGTCACTCTATCCATTGTGCCACATGGCTGCTTCTCCATTGCCTTTGAATCAATAACAGCTCACATTTAAGTAGTGTTTAAGGTTCTACAAGGCACTTTTCTCATTACAAATCTCTATCAAATGAGATAATATTTGTGGAGTGCACAGGATACAGCACATAATAGGTAATTAATAAATGCTTGCTCTCTTCCCCTACAACCTTTCAGGGTAAGTAGTAGTAAGTATTAGTCTGGTGCCATGGAAAGAGGGCTGGATTTGGATTCAAGGGAGGTAGGTTCAAATCCTGATCACTGCTTACTGCCCAAATGACATTAGGAAAGATACAACCTTTTGGGGTCTCAGTTTCTTCAGCTGAAAAAGGAAGGCATTGGCTAGATGGTTTCTGAGGTCCCTTCCAGCTCTAAATCTATGGGTTCAGTTTTACAAATGAGGAAAATGAATGGTTCAAAGTTAAATGATTTGAGGGAAGTAAGCATTTATCATTTAACACAGCACTTTATGGGGCAGCTAGGTGGCTCAGGGGATAGAGAGTCAGGTCTGGAGTCAGGAGGACATGGGTTCAAATCTGTACTCAGATACTTCCTAGCTGTGAGACCCTGGGAAAATCACTTAACCCAGTTTACCTAGCCTTTGTCCTTCTGCCTTAGAGTTGTTACAAAGACAGAAAGGAAGGGTCACCGCCCTCCCCACTAACCCCCCAATATTTAAATCTGCACTTGGGAGTGTTGCAGCCAAATATGGTCCCAGTCAATTGTTCGATGCCTCTGCTCTAGGCAAGTAGCCCTCTAAGACCATATGAGTGACTGAGAAGGTGATGACCTGATTTGGTAGATTTCATTAGACCAGTGAAATCAAAGGTCTAGTCTCTCGATTGAAAACGTCCTTATTGGTGGGGAGGTGTCAAAGCTTTGGATTTCATCACTGAAGGGAAATCTTTGCCACTAATGCCTCTCTACAAATTTAGAGACTATGAGAATGACTCATCCAAGGTCATACAGCCAGTGAGTGTCAGAGGCTGAACTTGGAACAAAGGTCTTCCTTTCTTTCAGTGGGAGACGTACTGCCTCTGGGTTGGACCAGATTAATCAATTCATCCACGAGTGTTTATTAAGTACTTACTATGACCCAGACACTGTAGAAGGAACAGGAGAAAAAATATAATAAGAAAAAATGTTTCTCCTTGGAAGGACTTTTATCTTCTAAAAGTTACAAGTCAGCTGACCTCTAAATTCCCCTTGCAAATTGACATCCTACATCAATCAGACGAGATGGAAATTAATCTACACGAGTTACTCTTTCCAGAGCTGCAGGTTTAATCATCCCTGACCCTAGGACAAGCAAAGAGCATGTTTTGTGTGGGCTGTTACATCGTATCTGATCCCTTGAGGGCACCCGGTTAAAGTTAAATAAGTCACAGTCACAGTCTCTCATCTGGAGCCAAAGGGGACGTCAGAGGCCAACTAGTTCAGCCCCATCATTTTACAGAAGAGGAAATTCTGAGGCTGGGATGGATTGATCTGCCCCAGGTCACTTTAGGAATGTCAGATACTTATGCCCCCCCTCCCCCCATAAGCGAACATCTATTGCTGTCCTTTATTTACTCATAGAAGAAATTCACAAGGGCAGCTAGTTAGTTCAGTGGATAGAGAGCCAGGGCTGGAGATGGGAGGTCCTGGGTTCAGATACTTCTTAGCTGTGTGACCCTAGGTAAGTCACTTAACCCTAATTCTGTAGTTCTTATTGCCCTTTTGCCCTGGAACTGATACTTAGTATCAACTCTAAGATAGAAGGAAAGGGTTAAAAAAATTACAAAGAAGGAACAAATCCAGAAATAATGTTGCTAATTCTAAACTATACAAGAAAAGATACAGATGTACCCTTCATGCACAGGAAGGAGCATGTTAACTCAGTCTTGTCTAGGCACACAGTTGGCACCCTGCTGCCACAGCTGCCTCATTTTCTTCTCCTCCCAGATAAAAATAGCTTTGTGCATGAGCTCTCTCCTCAGGACCTTATCTCTGACACACCATCTTTATTGCATATGAATAACCAACTCATATAGTTCCATGTGGGCAGTGAAACAGCCTTTTCTAGCAGTGTCTTGAAGGCTAGATGGATATCTGACTTCATTGACCTTGGATCAAAAGACCAACCAACCAACAGTGGGGTTACTGGCAAATTCAAGTGGAAACCTGAGTTTCCATTCCCATGCTAGCAATAGTAGAAATAACTATCAGTGCTCTATATAGTAAATGATTCACTGGGAAAATTCATGTTATTAGGAAAGGAAGAGGAAGAAAATAATGAGGAAGAAGAAGAAAGGGAAGCAAAATAGAGAAAGAGGGAGAGGAAGACAAGGAGAATGTCTGGATTCAACAATCACAGATTTCCAGAGTTGGAAAAGGACATCAGAGGCTATCTACCCCTAAACTATTGTTGGTCAAGAATGTCCTCTACAACCTGATGAGTGGAATGTAGCCTTTGTTTAAGGACATGTTGAGAGCCAAGTGCAGAGATGGGAGGTCCTGAGTTCAAATGTGGCCTTAGACACTTCCTAATTGTGTGACCCTGGGCAAGTCACTTAACCCCCATTGCCTAGTCCTTACTGGTCTTCTGCCTTAGAACCAATACCCAGCATGGATTCCAATATGGAAGGTAAGAGTTTACAAAAGAAAAAAAAAAGATTTGTAGAGAAAGGGAACCCACCATCTTCAGAAGCAGCCCTTCTAACCTGGGATAGCTAGGATTCCAGAACTAAATCTGCCTTTTTACAACTTAGGGGCTCCTAATATCAAAGATCACACACTAGAAAGAACCTTAGTGGTCACCTATGCTGATTCCTTGATCTTTATAGATGAGGAAACTAAGGCTTAGGGAGGTGAGGTCTGAGTTGGAAAGGACTTCAGAATCCACTGAGTCCATTTTACAGGTGAGGAAACTAAAACCCAGGAAAGTTGATGGACTTGCCCAAGGTCACACAAGCGATAAGGTGCAGAGGCAGGTTTTGACCCCACCTTTACTCAGCATTCCTGGTTCTGCCCCAGAAGTCAATCAGTCAGATTGCCCTTCAAGATTTGTTGCTATGCCCTGGACCCATGTCTTGTCTTCTCCAGCTTAGTCAACTCCATATCTTCCTATCTATCTTCTATCAGCAAATCACGATCTTCTTTGACACCCTGTTTACTCTCCTCCAAACACACTCCAGTTTATCAGTGTCCTTCTTAAAATGGGACATCTGGAATTGAACAAAATCTCCAATTTGTCATCTGAACAAGGACAATTTCAATTGCTTCATTTACGCCTACCTTCTTTCTAGATCTGTAGATTACATGAGCTGTTTGGGCCACCATCATATCCCACTGTTGGGGCATAGAGTCCACTAAGCCCAACCTTAACCTCCAGATCTCCGGCCTCCCTCTGAGAATCCTTTTGAGCTTCACTGTTTTCTTTGTACGTTGGGGTTTTCTTCTTATCTCTTTTTGGGACGGGAGCTCCTTGAGGACAGGGACCATGAGTTTGCCTATCCTTGTATCTTTAACATTTATCCCAGTGCCTGGCACAAAGTAAATGATTAATAAATGCTTGTTGACTGACTATATTGTAGCTTCTCTCTGTGACATTACATTTGCTTAGTCAAATGGGGGCTATGCGTGTTCAGGAAAGACTAGTAGCTCTGGTGTGAGGGCTTGCTGAGCCCTTGTCAGAGCTGCATATCCACCTTTGGTGTCTACCTCTCACCCAACTCTCACCTTTGGCTCCAAGAAGCTGCAGGATGGTAGTGACCACACCTGCCATCTTGGCAGACAGGTTAAACCATATAGAGGGTAACCAACAGGTCTCAGACTCCTCAGTGAGTTAGGGGGGCATGTTCCTCCAAGCATGTGAAGATTTGTTCCAAGAACTATGAAGGTGCTCTCTCAGAGCTTGGTTAGTCATAGAAGAAGCCACAGTCATCCTTTGCCTCCTGGATCACCACCAGTCATTTTGGTTTTCCTATTGCCACTGGACTTTGATGACTCTGGATTCGAGTGCTCTGTGCAATCCTGCCTCACTTAAATCCAACTTATGTAGGAGTCAAAAGACATCACTGGTGACACCATTTTGGCCTTCTTAGAGTAAGCCAGATAACAACCAATGGTAAATCAGAAACATGATGGGTAGAAATGTTTTGCAGACTTACAAGCCCCACATAAACATCAACTATTATTACATTTATTGGCGGACAGGCGTAGCCAGTTTCTCCCTATCATCTTTACTTTTCCATTCAAAGTCCTTTTGCTAAGATTTACAAACCCTCCAAGCAAATTTTTTTCCTATTTTCTTTTTACAAATCTCCATTTAGTGTACTTCAACCCTGTACAAGAAAAGACCCTCTACATTTCATTATTTAAACTGTTTGTTTAAACAGGCTTGTTCTTTTTTTTCTTTCTTTTTTTTAAAGCCTTACCTTTTGTCTTATATTCAATACTATACATTGGTTCCAAGGTAGAAAAGCAATAAGGGGTAGGCAAAAGACTTGCCCAGGGTCACACAGCTAGAAAGTGTCTGAGGTCAGATTTGAACCCAGTACCTCCCATCTCTAGGCCTGACTCTCAATCCTTTGAGCCACCCAGCTGCCCCTGAGGCCTGCTATTTTAAACCTTCTGTTTTCTTCCTAAAACTCTCTTCCTCTTTCCCTCCCTTTGTCCCCGCCCCCTCTCCTTTCCTCCCTTTCTCCATCTCTGTCTCTGTTTCTTTTACTTTCTGTCTCTCTGGGCCTCTCTCTCCTCTGTCCCCCCGCCCCCCCCCCCCATCTCTCTGTCTCTGTCTTCTGAACCATCTACGAACAGCAGCGAGTGAATGACCACCTATGCCCCTAAGGTCTTCACTTTCTTAACCAAGTCAACACAATCCTTAGCAATGTTTTCAAGATTCTTTCTGACGATATCATTTATCCCTTCATGTATCTCCAGAACAGAATGGTAGGAAATAATTTGACAATTTTTTTCTGTCCCATCCTGGATAAACTCCATGAGTATTCTGAAGCCAGTTCTGATAGGCTCTGGCAAGCCAATTGTTAAACTGTCAGTATCAGCATTTGCCCCTGGAAATCAGCCAATGCTATAGGCCAGGGCTAGATTTGTTGTTTTGTTGAGTGTCTAAACTTAACAAAGTGATGGAGAAAAATGATGTCACATTTGACTTTAAAATGCATTTTGTGAGAGCAGCTACCTAGCACAGTGGATAGAGTTCCAAATCTGGAATCAGGAGGTCCTGGGTTCAAATATGGCCTCATATATTTCCTAGTTGTGTTGTAAGGGGTAAATTTAGGGTTGTGACTGAATATAAATTTAGTTGGTCACCAGGGATTAATTCAAATCCCAATAAAAATATTCAAGTCAGTTTGAGAGTTTTATGGTGGTTTAATTATAGAGGGAAGGAATTAAGAAGAAGAGAGAGAGAAAGAGGTATAAGAATTTTCCAGCCTAGCCTAAGCTAAGGGAAGTTCAGAAACCTCAGCCACGAGGCTTCCTCTGAGATGAGGGGCCTCCTAGGAGGATAGCATTTAGGAAAGGTAAAGGAAAAAAAGGAATCAGCCTAAACTCCAAGAGAGCTCAGGGAAGACGCCTCACCTGACCCACGCCAAGACACCAAAAAACTGCCATGAGCCAAACCTCTAGTTGCACCCAATGTCTCTGAGAGGGAGAGAGACCCTGAACTCAACTCTTCTGCTGCCAAAGAGAGAGAGCCACCTCTCAGAGAAAAGAGGTCAGAGAGAGGAAGTGCTGTGAAATATATAGACTTTTTTTTACATCACTTCCTGCGTCTCACATATACCAATGGTAGCTTAAGCTTGACTTAGGACAGCCCAGGGGGTCTGTTAGTTGTTTCTTATTTGTCACTTTGCTAGCACATGTCTGTCATAGGCCATCCTTCTCAACATTTAATCCTTAAGTAGGGGTGTATACATTTCTGGTTGCTAGACTAAGTAGGGTGGAGTAGATCTAAAATTCACAGTGTGACCCTGGATAAGTCACTTAATCCTGATTGCCTAGCCCTTGTCAAATTTCAGTCTTAGAGTTGATATGAAGACAGAAATAAATGTTTTATTTTTTACTTTAATTTTCTTTATTTTATTCCAGTAACAAATATACACATAAGTTTTCCAAGGTTACATGATTCATGTTGTTTCCCTCCTCTCTCCCATAGTTGACAAGCAATTCCACTGAGTTTTACATGCATTATCACTCAAAACCCATTTCCATATTGTTCACTTTTGTAATAGAGTCATCTTTTAAAACCCAAAACCCAAATCCTATACCCATAAGCAATAGATTATGTGTTTTCTCCTTCATTCCTCCTCCACCAGTTCTTCCTCTGGATGTAGATAGCTTCTTTCCCATAAGTCCCTCAGAACTGTCCTGGATCATTGCATTGCCGCTGGTAGCAGAGTCTATTAAATTTGATCATCCCACAAAGTTTCAGTTACTGTGCATAAAGTTCTTCTGGTCCTACTTATAGAAATTAAGGGTTTTTAAAAAATGTATTCTGTGGAGGGCAGCTGGGTGGCTTCAGTGGATTGAGAGCCAGACTTAGAGACAGGAGGTCCTGGGTTCAAATCTGGCCTCAGACACTTCTCAGCTTGGTGACCCTGGGCAAGTCACTTGACCCCCATTGCCTAGCCCTTACCTCTCTTCTGCCTTGGAACCAATACAAAGTATTGATCCTAAGATGGAAGGTGGTTTTTTAAAAAATGTATTCTGTGTAGTGCTCCTTGTTACATATTTACTGGCAAAACTCTGTATTTCTCTTTTGTTAATGTCAAGTGAGAGATAATTTGAGGAAAGGGAGGGAGGAGGACAATGATGGTAGGAATAAAGCAAACACACAGGCTAGTTTGAATTTAATAGTTAATTTATAAGAAATGATAACAAATCATGTGCTTGCAAAGACAAGGCAGGCTCTTGTACAAGTTTAGATACTTTTCTAACCAGATTTCATGCTCATAACATTTTCTACAGGGTGAATTCTTCTCTGGTGATGCTACTGTGTACACCCTATTGTTCTGGCTGGGGCCTATGAATGTGGAGCCCGAGAGAATCCTACTTAGCATTCATTCCATGAGGCAAGGAAATCATCTCAGCAAAAAGCCTTGGGGTGGACTCCAAGAAGGCTCCCATTCTCTCCAGGGTTTTCAGGATCCTTGTGGTACAAAAATAGGATGAGAGGAGTAGTCTGCTGGTGCCAAGTGCCATAGAAGGCATTGGTGGCTCATGGAATGTCAGAGCTGGGCAGATCTTAGAACATACATTGGTAAAACATGGCATGCCAGAAACAGAAGGGGACTTGGCACATAGAATGGTGATATACAGAATGTCAGAAATGGAAGGGAGCTTAGAACATAGACTGCTAGAACACAGAAAACCAAAGAGATCTTGGAAGGACCCTAAGACATAGAGTGATAAAATAGGATATTATAGCTAGGGGCAATCTTAGGACACAAAACATCAGAGATAGAAGGATCTTACTTATTTATTTGTTTATTTAGGCCCCTACCTTCTGTCTTAGAATCAATTCTATGTATTGGCTCCAAGGCAGAAGGGTAGTAAGAACTATGCCGGGTGGGTGGGTGAAGTGACTTGCCCAGGGTCACACAGCTAGGAAAGTGTCTGAGGTTGGATTTGAACCCAGGACCTCTCATCTCTAGGCCTGGATCTCAATCCACGGAGCTACCCAGCTGCCCACTTGGAATGCTAGAACTTGAAGCATATATTGTTAGAACTTAAAACTTCAGAACTGGAAGAGACCTTAGGGACCATCACATCCAACCTTCTCATTTTACATTTATACTTTACATTTCCAGGGCCCAGTGTGTAAAGGTTGGCAGGTTCTCTTTTGGCCAGAATGATTCACAGAATGCCTGGCTTTTGAGCAAGTTTGGGGGTACTTCAGTTTGGTTTTACTTTAACTTTTTTTTTTTTAAACCACATATCTAGGGGGAAGCTGGGTAGCTCAGTGGATTGAGAACCAGGCCTAGAGACGGGAGGTCCTAGGTTCAAATCTGACTTCAGCCACTTCCTAGCTGTGTGACCCTGGGCAAGTCACTTAACCCACCCTTACTGCTCTTCTGCCTTGGAACCAATACACAGTATTGACTCCAAGATGGAAGGTAAGGGTTTAAAAAAAAAATAAAACCACATATCTTCCAGACCTTAGGCTAGGAACCTCTTTAATAAATGTTCTCTAAATTCCATAATCCTATGACTGGCCCAAGATCACTAAGTATTTAGTAGCAGAACCAGGAACAGAATCTAGGTCCCTTGGTTCCAGGATTCATACTGTCCTCAAATAAGTTATTTATCAATACTTTGCATTACTAAGGTTGAGGCAGCAGAGTGGCTCAGTGGATAGAGAGCCAGGCCTGGAGTCAGGAGGTCCTGTGTTCAAATCTGTTGTCAGACACTTCCTAGTTGTGTGACCCTGTGCTCTTTAAGACACTTAACCCCAATTGCTTATCCCTATTCCTTAGTACTCTTCTGAGTTAGGACTAATACTTAGTATAGATTCCATGTCAGAAGGTAAGGGTTTCAAAAAAGAAGCATTAATAAGGCTTGTTAACCATAAATATTATAATAAATATTATTACTACAACATCAAGGAATTCATAAAAGGTTTTCTTGTTTAGGATGGTTTGTCTAAGACATTTCCTAGAGGATGGTTTTTCTCCTAACACCACTCCTGTGGGATTTGTTTTTATTATTTAACCAGGTGAAGATTGAGGTCCTCAGATGGCAGTGACTTGACCCAGTTCTGCTGGGAAAAAGAAAAAGAGCCTAGGGCTCCAGCATCTAGTCCACACGTGGCCGCCCAATGCCATTTCTCCAGCCCCCACCACACTTCCTGAAGGGGCATCTCTTTCATTGGTGGTCAGTGAGAGGAACACTGCATGTGGTGGCACTGCAAAGTGTGGCATCACTCACATATAGTACTACTTCCAGTGATATAATCCTTTGCATAGTGCCTTGTTCTGAGAGTAACTGAACAAGAACGAGGTACCGTGCAAAGGATTATGTGACTGCACAATGGAAGATGTCAGCGTGGTGAGTGGCCATTTGGGGGAAGGGATTTCGCACTGTGTCTACTGCTGCCCAGTATAGTGGTGGCAGTGCTGGGCCTGTGCAAGGTGTGACAGGCCCATCATAGCCAGTGCTGCAGCCTCTGCTATCCCAGACAGCGGTATACAGATTTGTTTATAGTTTTTTTGTTTTTTTTTTTAGTCCAGCCCTCCAACAGTCTGAGGGACAGTGAACTGGTTCCCTGTGTAAAAAGTTTGGGGACCCCTGATCTAAGGTCATCTTTCAACACCTCTGGTGGGGCTTCCTGGGAAGGGTTCCATCCCCATTCCTGAGGAATCATGAGACTGGAAATAGCAGTTGGGGTTGAGGTTGGGGGTGGCGGCACTCTTTCTCCCTGGGAGATGCTGGGTAATTATTAGTTCCAGATAACTAGGTACTTTTTTAAGAAGAAAAAAACAACCCCTACACAAAACACTCACACTATCATAAATGCTGGTATGTGTTTTCCCATTTGGTTCTCAAAGGTCATCTCTAGATAAGTAACAAGGAGACTGAAAAGGAATTCACACTCTTTAAAAACTCTGTTAAACATTGACAAGAGAAGGAAAATGGACCAGGAAAGGGTATTTGGTTGGTAAATAGACTTTTCCCCTCTTCCATATCTAGGGCCCACTCAAAAGAGATGCAGAAACCCCAAGGAGCTGCCAGGAGAGAATCTGTTCTCATTAGAGTTGCTGATGGTGATAAGAAGAAGGAATCTCCACCCTGCATGACTCTCCCCATTTTCTGGGCCTGCTTATCTTTCTGGTTCAGCTCCTAGGGAAGTGATGGCAAGAATGCTGGGTTGAATATTCCACACACACGATACTCCATCCTTGGCTCCAAGCATTTTTTCTGGCTTTCCTCACCTCAGACTACTGATCTCCCTGACTTCCTTTCAGTCCCAACTAAAACCCCATCTCCTACTGGAATCTTCCCCAGCCCCTCTTAACCCCAGAGCTTTCCCTCTTTTAATTACATCCTTATCTTCTATATAGTTTGCTTTATATATATTTGTTGATATGTTGTCTTTCCCATTAGATTGTAAACTCCTTGAGGCCAGCACTGTTTTTTGTTTCTTTTTGTATATTTGGGCTTAGCATAGTCCCTGGTATGTAGTAGGTACTTAATAATTTTTTTTTAAATAACCCTTACCTTCCATATTAGAATCAATATGAAGTATTGGTTCCAAGACAAAAAGAATGATAAGGGTTAGGCAATGGGGGTTAAGTGACTTGCCCAGGGTCACAGAGTTAGGAAGTGTCTGAGATCAAATTTGAACCCAGGATCTCTCATCTATAGACCTGGTTCTCAATCCACTGAGTCATCTAGATGTCCGCTTGATAAATGTTTAATGAATTGAATTGAATTTGGAATCAGAGGATCAGGGATTGAAGTTTGGCTTTTCTATTTACTCCTTGAATAACTTGGGGAAATCACTTCACCATTAAAAGCCTCAGTTTCTCCCCTCCTCCTTTCCCCTTCCCCCCATCAAATGAAGAAGGTTGGGCTTGATGGCTCCTGAGATCTATGGTCTTCTTGGGAGTCCCCAAAAGAAATGGTTAATGGGCTACATAGTCAGTTGTCTTACAGGTGAGTAGAGGGAGGGAGGGATTGGTTTTTGAGAACCTGGCTTTGGAGGAGAGCTCTGACGTGTATTTTGGAATAAAAACAACAATGATTATAAGCATTTAATTAATTAGTCACTCAGTCAATAAACATTTATTAAGGACCTACACTATGCTAAGACACTATGCTAAGTGCTGGGGATTCAAAAAGAAACAAAAGGCAGCCTCTGTCCTCCAGGAGCTTACAGTCTAATAGAGTAGACATGCAAACAAGTCAAGATGGAAAAAATCAACATTTTAAGAAGCTGTTGCCAAAGAAATATTCATAACCTCCAAATTCCATGTAATGAAAAGCTTTCAAAATATAGAGACTTAGTAGAAGAAATCAAAGTTATATGGAATGTCATCACCATCAATCTATCTACTCCTGGAGGGATTCTGGAGATGTTTTCAGGGAACTAACAAACCAAGAGCTTTCCCAACAATACTTTTATTCAGTTACAAAAAGCCATCGTGGGGGGAAAGCTAAGTGGCTCACTAGATTGAGAGCCCAGTCTAGAGACGGGAGGTCCTGGTTTCAAATCAGAATTCAGACACTTCCTAGCTGTGTGACCCTGGGCAAGTCACTTAACCCCTATTGCCTAGGCTTTATTGCTCTTCTGCCTTGGAATGAATATTTAGTATTGATTCTGAGACAGAAGGTAAGAATTTAAAGAAAAAGAAAAGTGAAAGCCACAATTGCCTCTGTTTATGTAACAGCTATCAGAACAAGAAATATAAAAGGAGAATATTAGAAGGACAGTTTGTCCTTGGACTGTTCTCCTCTGAATGCCATTGAATGGCAGGAAGAGTGAGACAATGGTAAATGGTACTCAGCATTTTTGAGTTGTGCGCTTTGGCTTTTACAAGACATTTTATATGTCTCACCTCATCTGAACCCTACAGTTACTCCATGAGGTAGGTTAGTCAGTCAATCAACAAGAATTTACTATTTAAGCTGCCAAGGAGTTGTCTCTGGATGGTCTAGTAAATCTGATTTACTCTGAAAGCTGGTTTGACGGGCAGGGGAATCGAAGATTCCTTTTGTTGAGGTTATTAGATTCCTGGACAGAATTGGCCTTTTTAGTTGGGGGAGAAGCAGAGAAAAGCAAGTCTCTTTCTGTGGTCCCCAGGATGGTAGGGTTTTTCCATCACCCCCGCCCCCAACAAACAAATGCTGAATATTTTTAAAAACAGAAACGCCATTCCAGGTCAAGCGTGAGTGGTCATATGATTAGGGAATGTGGGAGAGGGAGAGGTGGGGGTGCGGGGGAACATGGGAAGGAAACAAGAGCTCTGTTTGCTTCCTAATGTATGTCCAAGGAAGATTCCTTAGCTGCAGAAACACTCAGCTGCAAGGCAGCCAGCCTCCTTTTAACCAGCAATGCCCCAGAGAGAAGCATGAAAGTAAGACTTGTCACAGCTGGAGAGTTGCAGAGGAAGTGATCCTTCCCTCCCCCAACTGAACCTGGAAGGGAAACCTTCACTATCAGTGACAGAAGGGATCTCAGAGATCATGTAGCCAATGGATCCATCAACAAACCTTTATTAAGTATCTACTATGTGGTGGAAAGCAGCTGTGGCTCAGTGATTAAGAGCAGTGGGCCTAGAGTTAGAAAGACCCAAGTTCAGATCTAGCCTCAGATACTTCCTAGCTGTGTGACCTTGGGCAAGTCACCTAACCTCTGAATGCCTGACAAAAGGATTCAATGGGTCCATTGGACAAGAAAATGGCAAACCACTCTAGTATCATCGCCAAGAAACCCCCATGGGTGGGATGCTATGGACCAAGGGGTTGGATGAATGACAAATGTGGTAGATGCTGTGCTAGGCAATAAGAATACAAACCCAATAATGAAATGATCCCTACCTTGGAGAAGTTTATATTCTATTAGAAAACAGCACAGATGAATATCAATAAATTAAAAATACAAAGTAGATACAAAGTTATTTGGAGGATGAGGTTCTGCTAGCCCTGCTGAAATCAGAAAAGACTGACTGTGGGGCAGCTAGGTAGCACAGTGGATAGAACATCAGGCCTAGAATCTGGAGGTTCTGGATTCTAATCTGACCTCAGACACTTCCCAGCTGTGTGACCATGGGTAAGTCACTTAACATCCATTGCTTAGCTCTTATCACTCTTCTGCTTTGAAATCAACATTTACTACTGATTCTAAGACAGAAGTCAAGGGTTTAAATAAGAAAAGAAAACACTGATTGAAATGAACTGCTCTCATTAAAATTTTTTTATTGATATCTTATATCAATAATAAAGCCTATATTTCTCTCTCCCAAAGAGCTGCTCCTTAAGGGGGAAAAATTCTTTTAAGAGGAAGAAACAAAAAAATTAAACAAAACCTATCAATTCATCCCCCCCAAAACCCTGATATTGTATAAGTTGATCCTTGTCTGTGCCTTGGAAACAATACTAGTAGTAATCTTTTTTATTTTTTTTTAACTCTTACCTTTTGTCTTGGAACCAGTACAGAAGATAAGATTAAAAAAAAAAAAGACACAGGGAGGGAAGATACCTTCAGAGGAAGTTGGGGTTTAACAGTGGCAGCTTTCCACATCCCAGCTCAGCAAGATGGTTCCCTGTCCCATTCTGACTTCTGACCAGGCAGGCTAGATTCTGAAATGTCTCTGGGCTGATGTATAGCGTCCAGGAATCACTGAAACAAAAATCTGACTTTTCTAAGCAATAGAGACAAATGGATCAGCTTTGTGGATCTTCCCCTTTCTGAATCCATTTTTCCTGGTGTTTCCCTTCTTTTAATTCTTTCTTATTTCTCTGGCAAAGAGCTTGTTTGTACATATTTATTGGCTTGTTATCTTCCATATTAGAGTGTAAGCTCCTTGAGGGAAGGGATTGCCTTTTGCCTCTTTCAATCCTCAGCATTTGGTACAGGGCCTAGAACATAGCAGGACATTGAGAAATGTTTATTGACCAACTGAAAAATCTACCAAAGAAGGCTAGAGAGTCATAGAACTGGAGCCAGAAGGGGTGTGAGGAACCATAGGATCCCTCATTTTACAGGGGAGGAAGTTGAGGTGTTAGAGAGGGGAAGTGATTTGCCCAATATCATGGGAAATTAGTCATCGAACCAGGATGACAAACTCTGGGGGTTCAGGCTCTGAATTTAGTGATTAGTTGATAGACATTTTTAAAATGACTTTTCTATTGATATTTCCTCCCTTTATAGAATTTCATTTATATACATATATAATATAATGCAATATATAATATAATATAATATAATATGCACATCACCTTTATTTATATATATATACATATATTTATGATGTAAAAAACTACTACAAATTGTTTTGCTGACCCCCCCCCCCCTTTTTGTTATTCTTTGTCATCAGGGAAATTTCTCTGGGTAGAGGGAACTCAGAAAGCTTTCCTTGGAAATAAAGAATAAGAGAAAAAAGAGCCAGCAAAATAAACTAACCCAGCAGCTCATATGTCTGACAGTGTATGCGATGCTCCACACCCACAGTCTCCCACCTCTCTAAAGAAGGGAGGTCAGTTCATTTTCTATCTATTTCTCCAGAGCTTTGCATACTATAAATGCTTCATTCTTTGGGACCAAGCTTAGTTGCTATAATTGTATAGATTCCAGGTTTTTTTTTTTTGGTCATTTTTCTTTTCATTTCTATTGTTGTGGCTCTTGTGCAGGTGCTGCTTTCCTGCCTATGGGCTCCCAGACTTTTAATGCTGGAAAGGATGTCTTTATTTAGTTACTTATAAAAAACCTTACCTTCAATCTTAGATCTGCTCTGAGAAGAGTCACAGGGGTTAGGTAGTTAGGGTTAAGTGACTTGTTTAGGGTCACACAACTAGATAGCGTCCAAAGCCAGATTTGAAACCAGATCCTCCTGACTACAGGCTTGGTGCTCTATCCACTATGCTACCTAGCCACCCCTTGGAAAAGAGGTCTTCAGAGAATACCAAGTCCAGAGCCCTCATTTTGTAAACCAGGTTATTGAGGGCAGAGAGATCAAGTCATTTGTCCAAGATCATACAGATATTATATAGTGGAGCAAAGATACAAGTCCAGGTCCTCTGACTACAACGGCCTTAAGGCTGCTACCCTCCATGGCAGGGGGTAAGAGCTCCCAGAAGTAGAATACTCCCCAGGACAGTGATGGCAAACCATTTAGAGACTGAATGCCCAAACTGTAACCCTCCTACTGCATGGGAACCCCAGACAGGAGAGGAAGGAAGTGCTCCTACTGGGCTGCTGGACAGAGGGGTAGGTGTTGTTAGAAATGTCCTCAGGTATGCATGGAGAGGGGGAAGGCAGAAGTCCCCCCATCCCCTTCAGTAGTAGTGCCATAGGTTTGCCAACACAGTCTTAGGACATTCCTAGAGGGAGTGGAAAGTGAGGGATGGAACTTAAGAAATTTGGCCTAGGGACAAAGCGGTCTTTTCTATCTCTTCCAGCTAATAAAAGATGAGATAATATCTATTTAAGAGAAAAGAAAGGCACTTAGCACAATGCCTGGTACATGTTGTTTAGTCATGTCTGACTCTTTGTGACTCCATTTGGGGTTTTCTTGGCAAAGATCCTGGAGTGGCTTGCCATTTCCCTTCTCCACCTCCTTTTATAGATGAGGAAACTGAGGCAAGTAAGGTTAAGCCATTTGCCCAGGATCACATAGCTAATAAGAGTCAGAAGCCAGATTTGAACTTGGGGAGAAGAGTTTTCCTGACTCTAGGCCTAGCACTCTAGCCACTATATCATCCTGCCAATCTAATAAGAGATGTGATAATATCTATTAGGGGGAAAAGGCCCTTAGCATGGTGCCTGGAACATAGTAGGTGCTATATAAATGCTCATTGTCCCTCCCCTTCCTTTCTCTTCCCCTCTAATCTGCTTTTCTTTTAAATCCTTACCTTCCACCTTAGAATCAATACGATGTATTGGTTCCAAGGCAGAAGAGCAGTAAGAGGTAGGCAATGGGGGTTAAGTGACTTGCCCAGGATCACACAGCTAGCTCATCTGCTTTTCTCAGTTTATAGTCTGTTTTAGTTGCTGCCATCTGAAATCTTGCCCCAAAGTGGAATTTATTACCCAGCTGGACAAGATCAGACTAGCCAAGGTTCATTCCTTAGATAAGGATGATGACTCCAGCTAGAGAGAAGGAGGTCAGAGGGAAAAGGGGCTAAGACACAGAGCTCTCCTGGTCCCATCAGACAGCTAGCTCATCCCAGGTGGCAGAGTCTCAGCAAATAACCTGCTAACGCACAGCCCAGCAGCCTGTGCAGGAGAAAGGCAAGTGTGGCACACCAGCGATTTTCCTTGCCCAAAGCTCTGGTCTTCTTTTCTCCTGCCACAGAGATGTTTGAGAGGCAGGGAGAGATGGTAGAGAAGCAATACAATTCTGCAAACATTTACTAAACCAACTATGAGGAGAATGATAGGGGTACAAAGACAAAAAAGAAAAAGAGAAACAAAGAAACAAAACTGCCTTCAAAGAGCTTCCATCCTGAAAAAACAAATCAGACAAAGTATTCCTTAAGCTAACAAAGAGTTTCCAGCCTATTAGAAGGATACAATGTATAGATAAGTATTCATAAATCTATACAAAGAAACTTTAAGAAGGAGCTGGTACTAATAAGGCTGGCTGTAGCCTGTAACCGGACAGATCTGGGCTTGAAGGAAGCTAGAGAATCTGTGAAGTAAAGGTGAGGCAGGAGAGCTTTTCAGGCATGGTGGATTGCTTGTCCCAAGTAAAAAAAGGAGGAGAAGACATTTACTACCTACAGAATAGCCAGTGGGCCAGTTTAACTGGAAAGGAGAGTGTGAAAGGGAGATCCATGGAAGAAAACTAGAAAGACAAGTGAGAGTCAGATTGGGAAGGGTTTGAAGTCCCTTTTGTTTGAAGTCTGGGATTGAGGTGGCCCTGGAATTGAGATACCTGGGTGGGGGGGAGGGAGCAGGGTTGAATCCTGGCTTTTGACACTTACTACTTGTGTGGCATGGGGCAAGCCATATCCTCTTCCGTGCCTGGGTTATTCGTGATTTCCATTGTTTTGACTCCAATATACTCAGATTTGTCCTTTTCATTCATTCCCATAGCTACTGTAAAGATAATTTTAGTGTTTTGACTTAAAATCTAAATAATTGGTCACCAGGGATGATTCCCACATAATAAAATACCCAAGTCAGCTGGGAATTATGGAGATTTTAATTAATATAGAGAGAATGAATTAAGGAAGAGAGAGAGAGAGAGAGAGAGAGAGAGAGAGAGAGAGAGAGAGAGTGTTAATTTAAACTGCCCTGGCTCAGGCTGAGCCAGGAAGTAGTTAAAGGCCTTGGCCAAAGTGGCCTTCTCCAAGGAAGCTCCAGTCCTCCACTGAACTCAATCTCCTGAACCAAGTTCCGACTATCCTGAACTGACTTTTAGCCTCTTTTTAAAGAGAATTTTCACCTCCCCTAAATTTTTACATCTACCAATCACAGTAGACACTTTCCCCCAGGACTACCCATCCTTAGTTCTCACCACTCTTTAGTTCTCATCTTCTCTGGTTAGATTATATTTTCTGAGGACTTCACACTTCTTTGTTAAGCTTGCCTTTTGTGAGTAACTTGACCTTGTTGTGATTAATTTAACCTTTATAGGTTCTTAACACCCTTTTGTATTAGATCTAAAAATAGACTTAGCTTAAATTTCTAGCTTCACAATAAGATATGAGTTAAGTACCTTCATTGTTCAATCAGGAGTTTACAACTTTATCTTCCCCTAAGGTATGTCTAAGTATGGGTGGAGTAATATAAGTTCCCAAGACATTCCTGATTCTTGTTAGACCAAGTATTTCCATTGTTACAATAAGGAAATAGCTAAATCAAATCTTCTAAAGTATAATCTGAGTAGTTTTTAAGATTCGCACTACTCCCCTAGGATGGGGCCCAAACCCACCAGAATTTGCCTTAGTTTCTCCCTGCTCATTCAACCCACTGTTGACAGATGAATCACCATAGTTCATAATTCTGACCCTCTGAATCTCTCTGAGCCTCAGTTTTCCCATCTTTCAAAGGTCTGAAAAGAATAATTACATTACCCACTGCACAGGACTTTTGTGGCAAAACATGTTTTGTAAATGGTAAAGTCCAATTTAAGAGCTGGAAAGGACCTTAGAGTCAAAAGACGTCTTTACAAATGAGTAAACTGAGATACATAGAGATGAATTGACTTGCCCGAGGTCACTCTAGTAATCATTGGCAGATCTAAGATTTGTAACTGCGAAAATGTGGGTTTCAAGACTGTGAATTGCCAAAACTGCAAAGGTTTTGGCCAAACTGTAAAGACAATTTTAGTGTCTTGATTTAATAAAAAAATAAGTGGCCACCATGGGAAAATTCCCAAATATGAAATACCCAAGTCAGCTGGGTTTTATGGAGATTTTAATTAATACAAATGAAGGAATTAAAGGAAAGGGGGAGAGAGAGAGAGAGAGAGAGAGAGAGAGAGAGAGAGAGAGAGAGAGAGTAAGAGTAAGAGAAAATAGTAGGAAGGGCCTAGGCCAAATGGCCTAGGCCTGAGCCTTAAGAGAGACTAGTCAGTCTTTTATCACTCACCCACAAGATCGTCCCAAGCAAAACTCCAGGTCTTCACTGAAATCTTCAACTCCTGAACTGAGTTCAGAGACCCAGCTTCTCCAACTAACTCCAAACTCCAACTAAGTTCAGAGATCCAGCTCCTTTTAAAGAAATTTTCTCCCGTGTCACCTCCCCTAAATTTTCACATCTACCAATCACAGTAGACACTTTTCCTCAGGACTGTCCATTCTTAGTTCGCATCTTCTTTTGTTATCACCTTCTCTGATTAGATTATATCTTCTGAGTATTTCACATCTCTTTGCTAAGCTTGCCCTTTGTAAGTTGCTTGACCTTTTAGTGATTAATTTAACCTTTATAGGTACTTAGCACCCTTTTTGTATTAGATCTAAAAATAGACCTAGCTTAAGGTTCTAGCTTTACTATAAGTATGAGTTGGGGACTTTTCATTGTTCCATCAGGAGTTTGCAACTTTATCTTCCCCTAAGGCACTGTCTGAGTAGGGTGGAGTAATTTTAAAGTTCCCAATACATTCCTGATCAAGTACCTCCATTGTTTAAATGGGGAACAGCTTAACCAAATCTTCTAAGATACAGTCTGAGTAAATTTTAAGATTCACAGATTCCAATCTAGATCATTTGATTTCAAATACAGTGCTCTTCCCACAAGGCCACCTAGAAATGCAACAGAAGTTATTGCATCTGGGAATCCAGTAGTATGAACTTCTTCCTCAGGGGGACAGTATTCACTGGCCTAAATCCAAGGAAGAGCCTTCTAAAACAAAAGAAATGATAGATTTAGCATCTGAAGCCCTGAGTTTGAGTCTTGGCTGTCACTTACTGGTAGGGTGACCTTGGACAAGTCACTTAACTGGGTCTGTTTTGCCATCTAAAACTGAGGTTACACATCTTTCCTTGCCTTAAGGAGGGATGTGTGATCTAATAGTAGATTGGGACAGCAAGCCTCTCTAATCTCAAGGGATTGGCACTGGCCAGCTGGGCACTGAACCTTATTTAGCATCATAGCAGTCACTGAGAGCTGAAAATGACTTTGGAAGCCATCATTTTCAACCCCCTCATTTTACAAAGGGAGAAAGTGAAGCTCAAAGAGCTTAAGTGACCTGTCCAAGGTCACACAACAGCTAAGTAACAAGATTTTTTTTAAACCCTTACCTTCTGTCTTAGTATCAGTTCTAAGACAGAAGAGCAACAAGAGATAGGGAATTGGGGTTAAGTGATTTGCCTAGGGTCACACCCTAAGGAAGTGTCTGAGGCCAGATTTGAACCCAGGTCCTCCTGACTCTAAGCCTGGTATTTATTTTTTACTATCTTGCTGCCCCTTAGAAGGATTAAAAAAAATCCTTACTTTCCATCTTAGAATCAAAAGGCTAGGCAATGAGGTATAAGTGACTTGCCCAGGATCACACAGCTAGGAAGTGTCTGAGGCCAGATTTGAACCCAGGACCTCCCATCTCCAGATCTGGCTTTCTCCAGATCCACTGAGGCACACAGTTGCCCCAGAAGGAATTTTTAAGGTGAGTTTTAAGACATTAAATACTTCATTCCTTGGTAGAGCTGGGACAACTCATAACATAAAAGCAGTTAGTCGTTGCAAACTACTTTGCACATATCATCTCATTTCATCATCACAACTCTGAGGACAATCTTTTATTATCACAGTTTTATAAACAAGGACACAGAGAATCACAGCATAAATGACTTGCCCAAAATCACATACCTAGGAAGTGTTTGAGGCAGGATTTGAACCCATGTCTTTTGATTCTAATTCTAGTATTCTATATACTATGTTGTGTTGCCTCTCAAAATATTTTAAAATAAAATAAAATGGTATCTACCACTTATAGAAATTTAATATAAATTATGTTCTGGTTGCACTTTTACAGGTCTTTCCCTGGTGAACATCCCATGCTCCAAATAGGCAGAAGTTTTGTAACAGAACACCTATAAATGTTAGGAATTGAGGAAAAGGTGATGCAACTAGGTGGCACAGTGGATAAAGCTCAGGCCTGCAGTCCGGAGGACCTGGGTTCAAATGTGGTCTCATGGTCTCAGACAGTGTGAACCTGGGCAAGTCACTTACCCCTGACTGCCAGGCCCTTGTCACTCTTCTGCCTTAGAACAACGGTTACTCAGTTAGAAGGTAAGGGCTTTGGGGAAAAAAGAGTAGAGGAAGAGGAGGTTTGTGCAAAGGTGTCATTTGGACACGTGTCCAATGGGGTGACCCACTTTTTCCTAAAGAACTGAGCTACTCGTGGGGAGGGATTCCAGGTAGACCATCAACTGGCAGGGATACTGGAGAGGAAATTGCTGCTTGTTAGAGCTGAGACTAGGTTGGCCTCTGAGTTCTCTTCCATGTGCCAGGTGCTCTTATTACTAGTGTCTGTCCCAAAGTAGACAGTGCACCCCAGTGCTGCAGGAGGGTGCCCAAGAGGACCGCTGGGCTCCCGAGGGAGGCTCTGGGAACTGCAGCAGAGATGGAGACCCTGGATCACAGCTTGGGCACAGCCAAACAGCTGCTTGGCCTTGACTCAGATGCTTCCAGAGGGAAAGGAGGCTGAGAGGATGTGTGTGGGTGGTCTGACTGTGGTAGGTGTATCCAGAGGAGGGACAAGGAAGGAGGGCAGCCTGGGCCTGTGGCCTATTGAAGGGGAGCCCTATCCCTCTCCATGCCCAGGGAGCCAGCTGGGGCCTGACCTCAAGGTAAAAAGCCTGGGGCTACGTCTTGCTTAGAGGGGAAGGAAGAGCCTTTTGGGGGGTCAGTCAAAAGAAGTTTATTTGAGAGGAGGGAGGGGAAAAGAGACAGACAGAGACAGAGAAAGAAAGGGAGAAAGAGATGGAGATGGAGACAGAGAGAGACAAAAAGAGAGAGACAGACAGAGGCAGAGAAAGAGACACATAGACAGAGAAAGAGAGGGAGAAAGAGATGGAGATGGAGACAGAGAGAGACAGACAGAGGCAGAGAAAGAGACCCAGAGACAGAGAAAGAGAGGGAGAAAGAGATGGAGATGGAGACAGAGAGAGACAAAAAGAGAGAGACAGACAGAGGCAGAGAAAGAGACCCAGAGACAGAGAAAGAGAGGGAGAAAGAGATGGAGATGGAGACAGAGAGAGACAAAAAGAGAGAGACAGACAGAGGCAGAGAAAGAGACACAGAGATAGAGAAAGACAGGGAGAAAGAGATGGAGATGGAGACAGAGAGAGACAAAAAGAGAGAGACAGACAGAGGCAGAAAAAGAGACACAGAGACAGAGAAAGAGAGGGAGAAAGAGATGGAGATGGAGACAGACAGAGGCAGAGAAGGAGGAAGGGAGGGAGAGAGAGAAAGAAAGAAGGAGGGAGGAAGAGAGAGACACACAAAGACAGAGAAAGAGAAAGAGACAAGAGAGAGACACAGAGAAAGAGACAAACAGAGGCAGAGAGAGAGCAATGCCATATTTTTTAATATATAGTATATAGTTTTAGGCTATATATCTCTATAAAGATAATATATGTGTGTATATATATATGTATATGTATATACATATATATAGAGAGAGACAGAGACAGAGATAGAGAGAGAGACAGGAGTGGGCAGGGAGAGACACAGAGACACAAAGCAATACAGGGATAGAGAGATATAAAGAGAGCAAGAGACGGAAAGACCTAGACCTGTGATTTCACTGGAATATGGAATTTCTTGTGGGAAAATTCCCTCTATCAATGATAGAGTTGATGACTTTTGGTCAACTGACAATCTTAGAGAGGTGCCTAAATCATCAAAAAGGTAACCAGGGTGACCCAACCTGTATGCAT
The DNA here is from genome assembly GCF_027887165.1 of Monodelphis domestica. NCBI lineage: Eukaryota > Metazoa > Chordata > Mammalia > Didelphimorphia > Didelphidae > Monodelphis > Monodelphis domestica. Next base: position 505,537,376 of record NC_077228.1, read on the forward strand.
CCCCCCATGTGACTGTAAGCTCCTTGAAGGCAGGGACAATCTTTCTTTATCTAATTTTCATCCCCAGTACTTAGTGTAATACCTGGAAGTCCTGGATAAATTATCATTGCGTGTTGTATTTTATCACATTTTACATATTCAAAATAGAATTTGAACTCAGCTCTCTATCTTCTATGCCATCCTGCTTCTGTGGGTGTGTATCAGGGATTAAAACTTAATTCTCTCTGACATACTGTATATAACATGTAAACATGTTATATATCCAGGTCCTAGTTCCATGTCTTATAGAATGGATCACCCAGAGCCTGAGTCTAGACAAACAATTGAAACCTCCAACAACCTCCAGGTAAGAAGTAATCCACAGGGGCAGCTACATAGCACAGTAGATAGAGAATCAAGCCTGGAGTCAGGAGGACCTGAGTTCAAATGTGATATCAGATACTTCCTAGTTGTGTGGCCCTGGGCAAGTCACTTAACCCTCATTGCCCAGTCCTTATTGCTCTTCTGCCATAAATTTGATACTAAGACATAAGGTAAGGGTTTTTTAAATGTTAATTTTTTTTGGGTAAAGATGTCTTATTTTCCCAGTTACATGTAATAACAATTTTCCACATATGTTTTCTGAAGTTAATATGATCCAAATTGTCTCCCTCCCTCCCTTTTCTCCCCCTTCCCAGAGCTGGATCAAAGGAAATGGGTTATACATGTATTATCGCACAAAACCTATTTCTATATTGATCATTTTTGTAAGCTTATAAGGTCCAAACCCCCGAACACATACCCAAACAGAGTGGAAAAGCTTCTGCTTTCATCTGCATCTGACTCCGCCTGTTCTTTCTCTGGAGGTGGAGAACATTCAGTCCCTCAGAATTGTCCTGGATCAGTATTGCTGAGAGTAGCGAAGTCTACACATTTGATCCTTCCACAATATTGGTGTACAGTGTGTGTGTGTGTGTGTGTGTGTGTGTGTGTGTGTGTGTGTGTGTGTGTGTGTGTGTGTTAAGGCAATGCACAAAGGGAGAAGAGGTAATCCTGGAGAGAGTAAAAGCCACCAACCCCCCAAAAGAAGGTTCTGTGGATCTTCGAGGCTCCTTTGCCAAAGCCCTCTGAGTGGTTTTAGACCCTCCTTACCCAAAGGGCCCACAGCCAGGCCCCAGATCAGTCTATCTGGGCAAGGGTAACTCAACCAGCCATCTCAGCTTGGCTCCAGTGTCTCCATTCACAACAGCGTCTATTGGGGTAAGAGTTCAGGGTGGCAGAATTCCAGCCTCCTCAGTTCCACAAAAATACGCAGGATTACAAAGAAAACCAATTCTGTTGAAAAGATATCAAAACATTATTGATATATTTTTAAAAACAAATTCAGAGGGCAGCTGGGTAGCACAGCAGATAGAGCAACAAGCTTGAGGTCAGGAGGATCTGGGTTCAAATCTGAACAAAGATGCTTCTTGGAGGGTATGTGACCTTGGCCAAGTCATTTGACTCCAATTACCTAGCCCTTGCTGCTCTTCTGTTTTAGAATTGACACTAGAACAGAAGGTAAGAGATTTAAAAAAAATTAAAAATAAAAACAAAGTTGAGCCCCCCAGGTTAAGAACTCTTGCTATAGTACTATTCCATGCAGGTGCTGTGTTCATTGCCTAAGCTGTTTTTGTTTTTTTCTTTTTTAAAATTTCATTACATGGGAATGCCCTTGCCCAATTGTACTTTGACACCAAATCTGTGAGGTAAATCGAGCAGGAAAGAAAGATTCAAGAAAATGAATAGTATAAACAAGATTTCAGGGGGAATGTTTAACCTGCTCAGAGAACAGATTTGTGGGGGGGGAGGGAAGAAGAGGAATGGAATCAGAAATGAAGGGGACATAAAAATAAAACCTAGCAAAAAGTAGTCCAAAGGCAGGGAAGAGAGAGGAGAGAAGGCAGGTCCCAAAGGGAGTCATCTGAAGTTATCCTTTCACCCAAGATGCCTGGCTACAAACTCTTGGTTGATCCTTCCCATCCTCCCCTTAGCTTCCTCCATGCCTCCAAATTTAGCCAGGCCGCTTCCTTTCCTATTCTCCTGCTGGGGTGGGGGCCTGGGCTGCTTCTAAGGATTCATCCCCATCTTTCTAACGCTTCCCAGCTGTCTCCTCCTCCACCCTGGGGAGGCTTGGCTGCTAACAGGAGATTGTTTCGAAGGAGTCTGAACCTGCAAATTGTAGAGAGGGAGAAAGGGCTGGAAGTAGGGACTGGCAGCTTCCCTGAGGAAGACAAAATGTCTCCCTGAATGTAAAAGGACTTGTGGGCATGAAGACTCTGCAACACCAAATGTGTTGTTTTTCAAGAAATGTAGCATAATTGTTTTAAGTGCTGGGGTAATTAAAGTGGGGCCCAGAGCTCAGGCAGGAATGTGCTTTCCTGGAAAAGAAAGTGACTTGTGATTAACATCTGATAAACAAAATGTTACCGCTCAAGTGTTTCAAAGAGGTCTCTTTTCCTCAGTAGGTTAAACATTCCCCCTGACATCATGTTTATACTATTCCTTGACTTGAAGCTGTCTTTCACACTCATTTCACCAGATGACAAAGTACAACTTGACAAGGGATAAGCCTGGCCATAAAGGTATTTTAAGTAACTATAAAAGGAAAACTTTTGGCTCAGCCCAGAGATAATAACTTTGGAACCATATTAGCTCACATTTATATAGTTTTCTCCATAAGAACCCCATGAGGAAGGTCCATAGGATACCAGGCTAAGAGTTTGAGAGGATCTTATAGCCTATTTAGTTCAACTTCCTTTGTTATTTGGATTTTTTAAAATTACATTTCAATTTTTTTCAATCAGCAAAAATCTTCCTTCTCTCCCTTCCATTGCCTCCCTAGCTAAGGTGCCTCAGTGCCCAGAGTGCTATGTTTGGAGTAAGAAAGACCAGAATTCAAATATGACAGTGGTTGGGTGACCCTGGACAAGTCACTTAACCTTTTTCTGTCTCAATTTCCTCAACTATGGTCTTTCGTTTCTTTACATGTGAAGTGAGACTGGATGGCTTCTGAAGTCCCTTCTATCTTCAAAGCTATGATCATTTGGTCTCTTTTGCCTCAGTATCCTCATCTGCCAAATGAAGGAGGTGGGCTAGACACCTCCCTAAGATCCCTTCCAGCTCTAAATAGATGGTCCTGTTGTTCTAAAGAAAAATTAACACTTATTTTATTTGTTTTAAACTAGAGGTGTTGCTGTTCAGGTATTTTTAGTTGTATCTAGCTCTTTGTGACCCCATTTGTGTTTTTGTTTGTTTATTTTTTTTTTGGCAAAGATAATGGAGTGGTTTGCTTTTTCCTTCTCCAGATCATTTTACAGATGAGGAAACTGAGGCCACCAGGGTTAAGTGACTTGTCCACACATACAGCTAGTAAGGGTCCAAGGCTTGATTTGAACTCTGGTCTTTCTTCCTGACTACAAGCCTGGTGCTCTATCCACTGTGCCCACCTAGCTGCCCTATGCCAGTGTTAGCAAAGTATTGGCACATGTACCAAGCTGCCTCGATTCCCCCTCTTCCCAGCTTCTGAGGACATTTTTTTACATGATCTGCCCCTCTGTCTAGCTGCCCAAAGAAAGCACTTCCTCCCTCCCCTCTCTTAGGTAATGGGGGTGCTCACGGACAGCTTGAATTTGCCCTCTGGGCACTGGAACTCAAAAACCCTGGGTACAAAGCCAAAAAAAGGAAACTATTTTGCCTTCAAGTAGTTTCCTGTCTTCTGAGGGATACAATGAAATCCCTGGATTTGGAGTCAGGATTCAAAAACGACTTCAGATACTTTCTAGCTGTGTAACCTGAATTAATCACTTAACCTTTCCTGGCCTCAGTTTCCCCATCTCTAAAGAGAGGGTTAGCCTTGGCTTCTCTCCCCCACTCAGTCCTTTCCAGCTCTTTCATGATCTTAGGTGGGTGCACAGGAACTAAACACAAAATAACTCCACGTGTGATATTATAACCAGAAGGACCAGGAAAAGGCTTCCTATGGGACATGGTTGCCAAGATGAGCACTCGAGGTAGCCAAGGTACTGCCTTCATCCTGCCTGTGTTCCCTCCCTCCCCCTCCTTGAATGAGTGGCCCCAAAGAGGGGAGGTTTTGTTCTAGAGCTCGAGGGCAAAAGTCTCTTTTCAGAGAGGCACCACTCGAATGCCTCTGGATCTCTTCCCTCTCCTCCCCAGTGGCCTCTGATCTCACCAGCAAACTGGGACACACACTTGACCCAGTTTCTCCTGTGGGTCTTGCCAGAGTGGCGAGAGGATCCAGATGTTCCCCAACTTGGCTTCCAGAGCCACCCAGAGAGCAGCTGGAAGCTCTGGCCTGGACCACTCCCTTGGCTCAGTGAGCCCTTCGGGCTGAGGTTGTGGGCGTGATGCCACCCCCCCCCCCTTTGGCCCTCCTTGCCCTCTTGCCATTTCTGGGCTGGCATATTCATTATGTCAGTGACTTCTGGCATTTGCCTCCGCTGTGACTCATTGGACCGAAAGACAAGACTGGGGCCTTTGTGGGGTGCTTCTCCCTTCCTTCCTTCCTCGCTTTGGCATCAGCCCACACTGGCAGAATTCCTTTCTTGGCAGGACTTGCTCTGCCCCAGTGCAGAAACCAGAAGATGGAGGATGAATTCTTCTGAGGCAAGAGCACCCTCTAGTGGCCATCCTGCATTCCCAGCACTCAGCCAAAAGCCACTGAAAATGACCCAGTTACAGAGATGTAGGGTAGGGCAGGAAGACCCCCTCCTAGCAAGGCATGAGGATTCATGGGATCCTGGGACCATAGATTTAAGGCTAGAAGGGATCTTAGATGTCCTGGAATCCAATCACATCATTTTATAGAAGAGTGAACGAAGGGGAAATGACTTACCCAATGTCACACCGCTACTGAAATTTGAAAGAAGGTGTTCCATGATCTTATAATTCCAAATCTCATATTCTTTCCTCTCTACCACACTGCCCAGGTCCCTCTCCACTCTTTTCCCATGTACCTCTGCAGGTGAATTTCCCATTAGAGGAAGTAAGCACTTATTTCAGAGAAAGCATTTGGAGGGAACCCCCCTCTTCAGCTTAGAGGGCAGCAATCGTGATCGGCTTCACTAGCAAATGAAGGATTTCTATTTTGTCTGAAAGGGAATAGGGAGACACCAAAGGGCTTTTTTGAGCAGATCAATCAATCAATCAATCAATATTATTAGAGACCTACTATGTGCCAGATACTGTGCTAAGCCCTGGGTATACAAATATGAAAAAAAAAAGACCATTCCTTTCTTCAAGGAGCTGACAATCTAATGGGGGGAGCTGAAAAAGGAAGCTGAAGAAGGAGGAATCAGAGGACAAGTAAGTGGCCAGCTAGTGACACAATAGATAGAGGCAGGAAGACAAGTTCAAATCCTGCTTCTGACACTTACTAGCTGTGTGACCAAGTCACTCAACCTTGCTTGCCTCAGTTTCCTCCTCTGTCAAATGAGCTGGAAAAGGAAATGGCAAACCTCTCCAGTATCTTTATGGAGAAAAGTTCAAATGGGGTCACCAAGAGTCAGATATGGCCAAAAAGACGTGTACAGTCAGTCAGAGAAGTCCAGAGCAGAGCAGCCAACTGAGGAATGAGATGTCTAAACTAAACTCTCTCCTGGGATGGAGGTCTGGAGAGGCAAAGGGTAGGTAGTGATGAGGTGCAGTCCCAAGGCTGCAGGGATCTCCCAGAGTGATGTGGTTCTCAAAATGATGAGCTTAAGTAACAAGAGTGACCTTTGCTTTGAAGATTTGGGGGTATCTGTGGGAAGAATGAACTGGAGAAGGGAAAGAGTGGAAGCTCTTTAAGAGAATTATTTGAGCAGTGAGGAGGACTCATTTTCCAGAATTCAAATCTGACCTCAAATATTTACTAGCTGGGTGACTCTGCCTTTAACCTTGTCTGCCTCAGTTTCCTCATCTGTGAAACAAGGATAATAATAGCTCTTACCTCCCAGGTTTATTGTAAAGATCAATTGAGATAATAATTGTAAAGTGCTTAGCATAGGGATACAGCTGTGATACAGGCTGAGCACTATATAAGTGGTAGTTACTATTATTATTACTAGCATTAAGAGTAAACTTGGGTGGGGTAGAGGACAGTTGTTGTTGATCAGCTGGATCTGACCTCATTTGGAGGTTTTGTGACAGTAATTTGTAATTTCATTCTCCAGCTCATTTTATAGATGAGGAAACTGAGGCAAATGGGGGCAAGTGACTTGCCCAGGGTCACACAGCTAGGAAGTGTCCAACAAGATTTGAACTTAGATCTTCCCAACTCCAGGTCTAGCACTTTATCCACTGTGCCACCTAGCTACCCTAGTAGGAGGCAGAGCACAATTGGGTGAGGCATTCCTAGAAGGCTGAAGGTGGGTCCCAGGAGAGAAATAGGGCCCTCCTTATTCAATGACCCCAACCAAACCAGGGGACATAATAGAGGAGTGGGGCCCTCATGGGAGAAGGCAGCTTCCAGGAGAAGAGTTCTGGGCAAAGTCTTCAGAAACTGGGCAACTCTGGAGCAGAGACTGGAAGAAAGTGTGCCAGCCTAGCTCCTTATGGGCACCCTAGGGAAACCCCTCACCCTGGTAATGTCTCTGAGCTTATATTCTTCCAAAGAAAGTCTTTGTGTGTCTATTCCAATGAGAATCCTACGTTTTCAGATAAAAGCTTAAGATGATGAGCTGGAAGAGTGAAGAGGGCAGTTTAGACCTCTTCTTTCTCAATGGATTCTTGGGTTTATCACCAAGGTGAACCCCATTGTCAAAAGACCACTGAGAGCTCCAAGGCATGGCGTGCCACTGGAACCTAGCCAAAGGGATCAAGGAGTATCTCCAATTTCTTGAAGTCAAACTTCATTCCACATCTAACAGGTTCACCTCAAAGATCCCAATTTGTGCTGGTTGGTTCTAAATAGCTGCAATGTTTAGACTCCAGCTAAAGGAATCCGATATTTCTATAGGGTCTAATAACCCAAGAAGAAAGCTCTATGAACCATATATAAGCTTACTTTCAGTACTAGTAACAACTCTAAGGCAGAAGGGCAAGGGCTCAGCAAATGGGGTTAAGTGACTTGCCCAGGGTCCCACAGCTAGGAAGTGCCTGAGTTCAGATTTGAATCCAGAACCCCCAGACCTCCAGCACTGTACTACCTAGCTAGCTACCTTGAAAAAAATTTTTTTAACCCTTACCTTCTGTCTTGGAATCAATACTGTGTATTGGTTCTAAGGTAGAAGAGTGTAGGGGTAAGGCAATGGGGGTTAAGTGACTTGCCCAGGGTCACACAGCTAGGAAGTGTCTGAGGCCAGGTTTGAACCTAGGACCTCCCATCTCTAGGCCTGGCTCTCCATCCACTGAACCACCCAGTTGCCCCACCTTGAAATTTAACTACAAAACACCTACTGACATATATTAGAAAAGATCCACCTTTAGTTGAACAGCATTGTTCTAAAGAGTTGGACTGTGCTTCGTTTGGGTCAATCACACAAGATACCTCTTCCTGCATTCCAGGGTCCAGCTAAAACTAGCCTTCTTGTAATTTCTCCCCCTGTACAACAGCACAAATAAAATAGGGAAGCATGACAGGAAGTGGTGGGGGGAAGATCCTTTACAAAGTCATGTCAGTAAGCACCTACCGAGTGCCAAAAAAGAGAAAAAAAGAAGCATGAATGGGAATTAAGGCACGATACCATCCCTCAAGCAGAATCATCTAAAGTAAGCAGGATCTATTTGGACTGAAAACTTTCTGTTGGATCAGAGGTAATCAGCTGCATGTACTGTTCTGGAATTCTCTGTGGGGAATGTCTATACCTCAAAAACAAAGCTGTTGTGCTCATCGATGGGTAGGATCTAGTACATATATAGATATCTCTGACACTTGGTTAATATGCTAGCCACATTGTAAAACACTACCCAAAAGAATATTAAAACATAAAGGAATTTTAAAAGATGAGATGAATAGATATTTATAAACATATAATTAATATGTTTATTTTTTATATTTTTATATATTTTTATATTTGTATATAAAAAATATAAAAAAGAAATAAAAAAGAAACCAACAAGAAGGTTCAACGGCTGAGATGGCGATGCAGCAAGGCACTGTGGAGTGCTTAGGGCGTGTTGGAGCACAAAAGACAACACGGCCATCCGATGCAGCTGAGGAAGTCTCCAGGAGTAACGACTTTTCGTGCCAATGGACCCAGGCTTCCAACGCCAGAGAGTGGGACTGTCTCTGTGCATCGACTTTTCCACTTAAATCTTCATGCACAGGTGTCTTTGTGCACAAAAACGCACAAAGACAATCGTCATCCTCGGTTCGAGAGACAACCAACAAACATATAATATGTATATACATAAATATATATAATAAATATAACCATATCTTCAGATTTGAGTTACTAACATTAAGGGAGGGGAAAACCTTTCTGTGCTCACTAAAAATTTTATATATATAACTATCATCTAAAAAGAACATTCACTTGCTGAGCTAGCTACATTGATCAGAATAATGGGGGTGGGGAGGAATAGGGGGCTGGCTCAGTGGATTGAAAGCTAGACCTAGAGATGGGAGGTTATGGGTTCAAATCTCACCCCAGACACTTTGTAGCTGTGTGACCCTGGGGAAGTCACTTAACTCCCATTGCCTAGCCCTTCTTGCTCTTCTGCCTTGGAACCAAAACAAAACATTGATTCTAAAAACAGAAGGCAAGGTTTAAAAAAAAAGAATAACTGAAAAATTACTTGATATTATTATTAAAATTATATTTTAATATATTTTAAAGATGACATTTATTGTATATAATTATAATTTATATATGTTCAATTATTTTAAAATAATATAATAATATTGTTAAAATTATATATTAAAAATAATTATTTATAAGTCTGTCCTGTCCATAGAAGTACACAAGGATTTAGAAATAATAATGAAGCATATTCAATAACTTTGCACTCAATTAAAATATTATTATAAATACTATTTTAATGATAATTGGCTATCAGATTGCTGTTTAGTCCTGTCTGATTCTTTGGGACCCCCTTTTAGAGTTTTCTTGGCAAAAATACTGGAGAGGCTTTCCATTTCCTTCAGATAAGGAAACTGAGGCAAACAGTGTTAAGTGACTTGCCCAGGGTCACACAGCTAAGAAGTATCTGAGGCTGGATTTGGACTCTAAGGCTGGTCTCTAACCATATATATATATATATATATATATATATATATATATATAATAGTCTCTAACTAACTATAAGGACTCTAACCACTAGACCACCTGGTATCTTCGCCAAGAAAATCCCAAAAGGGGTCACAGAGTCAGATATGACTGAAAGCAACTGAATAAGAACAACAATATTTTTATTAAGAACAAAAATGTTTTTCCCTACTGTTAGTAAATCAAACAAATTTGTAAATATGATTATATTAATTGTATGTTATATATGCCATGCATTATATATTTCTGAATTTATAAATAGATTTGTACAAATATATATTTGTCTAAGGACCTCATCTTTTAAAAATTATTTAATGTTCTAATATTCTTTTTGGTAATATTTTATAATGTGCCTAGAATATAATGTGCCTAGACACAAAGTGTCAGATATAGATATAATTTATAACTAACTCTACATATATTGGAATTATATACTCAGATTTTTTTGCTGAGAGAAGCAGGCGATAAAAAGACTTTGTTTCTTCTCTTAAAGCCTTACCTTCTTAGAATTAATACTGTGAATTGGTTCCAAGGCAGAAGAGTGGTAAGGGCTAGGCAATGGGGGTCAAGTGACTTACCCAGGGTCATACAGCTGGGAAGTGTCTGAGACCAGATTTGAATAAAAATAGTTTTAAGGCCCTCACTTTAACCGCTTTTCAGGGTTTGAGTGTCTGCCTACCTCCTTTGGCTAATGCTTCCCCTCCAAAAACTAACATTCCCCAGCTGCGAGGGACCAATTTATTTAAGTAAATTAATCCATCTCAGAACTGGATTAATACTGAAAGCCAACCCTATGGATAAGCAAGGCCAAAGCCAGGGAAGCATGTCCTATAAAAGGGTTTTAGGAAAATGCTTTTCTTGGCAGTCCCTTTTCCCAGAAGGCCCAGCTCCCCGCCCCTTTCATTCATAAGACTGTGACTTAAAGTAATACTAAGTAGGACCTTGGATTTTATAGCTAGGCTTCTGCAAAGTCCATTAGGACGACACAAGAAGGTCTCCTGAGGAGGGAGCTGCTCCACAGAGGGGAATTTTCAAGATAAGCAAATGGAGTTGACTTTCTAAATTTTTTACTTTAACTCTTTTGGATGAAAATCTTTCAAGATATATTACATGGGACAGCTAGGTGGCACAGTGGATAGAGTGCCATTCTGGAGTCAGGAGGACCTGGGTTCAAATTTGAGCCTCAGATAGTCCTAGCTCTGTGACCCTGGGTGAGTCACTTACAGAAGACTAGGGTTTAAAAACAACACATCACACACACGTTTGGGTGTCTCTCAGCTTCCAGTCCAAGGCAGCTTGCTCTCCTTAGGGAATCGAATAGCCCCTTATTCCCAGGGACTTGCCAGATCATTGCCAGACTCGGTGTGGATGCTTGAATGAGTTAGACGATTCCAGCTCAGAATTCCCAAGTTCAAGAGATCCACCAGCTTTGGGCTCCTCAGTAGCCGAGATGACAGGGATACACCACCATGCATGGCCACGAGCATCCTGGGCTGTGATATCATCAAGCCCCTGAAGGCAACAGGTCTGTAGAGCTTCACTAAATGGTCCCAGCAGGCTGTGCTCTTAGTCCTCAAGTCCAATTGTTTTTTAAGCCCTTACCTTCCATCTTAGAATCATTATTGTGTAATGGCTCCAAGGCGGAAGAGTGCTAAGGGTGGGTTAAGTGACTTGCCCAAGGTCACACAGCTGGGAAGTGTCTGAGACCAGATTTGAACCCAAGACCTCCCATCTCTCGGCACTGCCCAACTGCCCCTCTAGTCTGATTTTTGTAGTTCTTCTAATTCTTCTTTTCCTTTCTTGTTGCTTTCAGAGTGCCCATCAGGCCTCATGTTTGTGGTTGGGTACAAATGCTAGATCCAGAAAGAACACTCTGCTTTACTAGAAGGTCAGTGTTCACCAAGACAAGAGAAACACATCCAGAGGGCTAGGCATTGTTTGAAAGGTGGGGGAGGGGGGTCAACACAGATGATTAGGTCAAGGACAGCCGCACAAGTGGTTGGTGGGTGACAAATGCCCACCCAAGGGGAACTTCTCTTATGAGAGAATCTTGCTACTTATAACTCCTTTCTCATAAATGCACCTGCTCCTCTGAGGGACCAAACAATGCCTGGGATCTAATACACCAGCTAGGCAGGCTAGGTGGCATGGCAGATAGGGTGCCAGGTCTGGAATCAAAAAGACTTACTTCCTGAGTTCAAATCTACTAGCTGTGTGATCCTGGGCAAGTCACTTCACCCAGTTTGTCTCAGTTTCCTCATCTGTAAAATGAGCTGGAGAAGGAAATTGCAACCACCCTAGTGTCTTTGCCAAGAAAACTCCAAATGGGGTGATGAAGAGTCAGATATGATTGAACATGGCTGAGGAGCAAGAGGATATCTAGGACTGCCAGGTAAGTGATCTCTGGTAAAAGAGTTGTGATTTGCTATGCTATTTTCATAGCATCTCTTTGGGGAGCAACAGAAATTATTTTTCCCTTTTTTTGATATTGTAGGGAAAATGGGACCCAGGGTGATAGAGACAACTGTCTGGGCAGGAGAGGAGGACTGAAATTTAAAGATGTTAATTCCCAGGATACATAGCTTCTCTCCTGTTGGGGGGGAGGGGTTTGAGATCAGTGTGTTCTTCTTTATCTTTAGCCTGTATCCAAGCCAGAGGCAGAAATGCTTCCTACTGAGTCCTTCAGTTTCTCTTCTCTGATCTATCTTTTACTCAGCTGCTAAAATAATCTCTTTAAGGCAAGGTCTGACCAGGTCACTCCCCTGCTCAAAAACCTTCATTGGCTCCCTGTTATCCCTAAGATCAACCACACACTCTTTAGCTTGGCATTTTGGCCTGCCACAATTTGAGTGTAATCTCTCTTGTTAGCCTTATTTGACACTGATTTTCCATTCAATCTATTGGCAGCCAAACTGTGTCACCCATTATTCCCTTGACTTGGCATGTCATCTCCTGCCTTCCATATTTCATTCCTGAAATCCATCTTCTCCTACCCTTTGCTTTTCACTTTAACTCATGGAGCCATTTATTTACCAAACATTGGCTGAACTCCTATCTTGTGCCAGGTGCTGGACTGGGTGCTAAGAATGCAAAGACAAAACCCTGGTTGCCTCAACCCTCAAGAAGTTTACATTTCAATTTCAGGGAAACATCACAGTTAGATGACCTCTAAGGTTCCTTCCAGCTCCAAACGTGTGATCCTTGGTAGTCAGAAAAGTTAAATATATATATATATATATATATGTATATATATATATATAATTATTATTATCTATAATGACATGTAATAATGAATATATAGTACCAAATGGATTGGTTGAAGACTAGCAGCTAGGGAGATCAGGAAGATCTTGTAGGAGGCAAAACTTGAAGTGAGGCTTGAAGCAAGTTAGGGATTCTATAAGTTGGAGATGATGATGGAGTGCATTCCAGGCAGGGGGCACAGCCTGGGCAAAGGCAGGGAGATAGGAGAATGTAAGTAGGTCATTTTTACTGGAGCATAAAGTCTGTGAAGGAGAGTAATAGTCAACAAACCAGACAGATTGAAGTCAGGTTGTAAATGGCTTTAAATGCCAATGAGAAGTTTCTGTTTTAATCTAGGGGCAAGAGGGGGCCACTGGAGTTTCTTAAGTAGAGGAGTGACATGGTCCGTCTTGACAGCTCTATAGAGGATGGATTAGAGAAGGGTGAGACTGGAGTTGAGGACACCTGCTGGGAAGCTAATGTAATAGCCCAGGTGAGAAGGAAGAAGTTCCAAACTAGCTTGAAGACCACGTGAGAGGCTGATAATAGAATTGGTACAACTTGGCAACTGATTAGATAAGGAGGGGAACAGGCATTTAGTAAGTGCTTACTCTGACATATGGCAGCTAGGTGGTACAGTGGACAGAGCACCAGGTCTCATGAGAGTCAGGAAGACTGGAGTTCAAATCTGGTCTCAGACATTTACTAGTTGTATGACCCTGTGCAAGTCACTCAACTTTGCCTCAATTTCTTCATCTGTCAAATGAACTGGAAAAAGAAATGGCAAAACCACTCCAGTATCTTTGCCAAGACAGGGCACGGGGTCACAAAGAGTCAGACAGGACTGAAATGACTGAACAACAACATAGTAAACATTGGGCTAAGTGCTTTACAAATATTATCTCACTCGATTCTTGCATTATTCTCTGTATTACAGTTAAGAAAAATGAGACAGGGGGTAGCTGGGTGACTCAGTGGCTTGAGAGCCTGGCCCAGAGATGGGAGGTCCTGGGTTCAAATTTAGTCTCAGATACTTCTTAGCTGTGTGACCCTGGGCAAGTCACTTAACCCCCATTGTCTATCCCTTACTGCTTTTCTGCCTTCTAACCCATACACAGTATGGATTCTAAGATGAAAGGTAAGGGTTTAAAAAATACACATACACACAGGGGACATTTAAAGTTTCACCTGCATTAACAATTTCTCCATTACTTTCTTAAGACCAGACCATCAACAACACAATATTCCTAATGTTCACACTAAAAATTGAACCACTGTCCTCTCCAGCTCAAGCTGATGTACCCTTCCCTCCATGACTAGTGCCCCAAGGCTCTCTGGGCCATTGTTTCTTCTCCAGTAGAATGAGGGGGTGGGGCTTGACCATCCTGGAGGTCCCTCCAGCTCTAATGTTCTAAGATTCTCTGGGCTTCGATTTTCTCCTCTATAAAATGGAGATCTTTGTCCTCCATATTTTACAGGATTCTGTTGTTATTCGGGCATTTTCAGCCATTTCTGACTCTTTGTGACCCTATTTGGGGTTTTCTTGGCAAAAATACTGGTTACTGGAGTTGCCATTTCCCTTCTCCAGCATGTTTTACAGATGAGGAAACCGAGGCAAACAGGAGTAAGTGTAGTGTCTGAGGCCAAATTCGAACTCAGGTCTTCCTCAGGCTCTCTCTGCTGTGGCCACAAAGCTGCCTGCTATAATGATGGAGAATAGATTTAATTAATATGCTTATATTAACATCAATAACATGAATAGATTTTATCTTCAAATTAGACAATAGATTTACAAGTGTTTTAAGGGCTTCACAAATATAACAGATTTTGTCCTATAACTGGAAAGCTTTGGCTTTTCAATTGGGTTTCCAGTGAGCTAGAGGACTCTGGGTCAAGGAGATAATAGCGATTGGATTGTGTAGTAGCTGTGGCCACCTGAGGATTTGGGAGTGGGGATTACCCTTCTGATTATGCCATGTGGGTCCTTCTCCTGGTAGGGAGTATTTTGGGATATGTATCAAGGAAAAGATGACAGGCCTGGGAATCGAGTTCTCTCTTTAACCTGCCCTCTTCCTCAGTTTCCCCCTCTGTAAAATGAGGGTATTGGATTGGTTCATCACTAAGAAGATCCTTTCCAGCTCTGAGTGTCTCACTAGTTTCTGTCTCTATCTCCCTTCTCTCTCTTCAAAATTCAGCTCATGTTTCCTATCGAAAGCCCAACTACTCAATAATAGAATACTGTAGTAAGGAGACCCCGGTTGGAGTCTCACCCTGGCACTACTAGCTAGCTGGATGAGCAGGGACAAAACTCTTCATTTCTCTGACTTTCTGGTTTGTCCTCTGTAAAATGGGACTGAAGTCGTCTAAAGTCCTTCCCAGGGACTTCCCCCAAAGGGACCTTCGTGATCATTCTGACTCCTGGATTTTACAGAGGGAACAACTGAGGCCCAGAGAGGTTGGACAGTTTTCCTAAGTGACACAGGTAGTAAACGCAGGGTCCAGAACCCAGGCTGCCTGATTTTAGGTCCAACACTCTTTCCACTACATGAGGGATGATGAGAAAGCTCAAGTAGGACCCGTACTTGGGCCACATGAGATGAGCCAAATGCCATGTAGGGCATCCTTGGCCAAACCTGGTCTGGCTGTAAATGCAAATCTCCTTCCTCAACCCAGATACACACTTGCAACGTCATGCCATTGGGGAAGAAGACTCCATTGGCTTCTGGCCACTGATATCCCTCTTACCAAATGGCACAAACCATCCTTGTCCTGTGTCCCAGGGGAATCCTCCCTTACTTTAATTGGATCACCGTTGAGGGAGGGGGAAGGACAATCTCTGATGGCCAGTTATGCCCAGCTCCTTCCTGCCTTTCACCTGCCCACCTGTACTTTGGCTCTTAATCCAATGATAGTACAAATTATATAACACAAGAATCCGTAATCTCATGGGAGATATGTGCCTCAATTTCCTCATCTGTAAAATGGAGACAATAATCACACCTAGGACTGTTGTGAGAATCAAATGAATTAATATATGTAAAGCTCTTAACAAACCTTAAATCTTGATGTTAAAGCTATTATTTAATAACCACATTTTATTTTTACATTTTTACCTTTATTTTAATACATTTCCTTATAAGTTTTCCAAAGTTAAATGATTCATGTTGTCTCCCTCTCCTCTTCGCTCCTCCCTCCCAGAGTTGACAAGCCATTCCAGTGGGAATAGCCACATTTTATATGGCACTGTAAGGTTTATTAATTGCACAAGTGCTATTATTATTCCCATAATAATAATGAATTGGGGAAATCAAGACTGATAGGAGTTGACTTGTTCAGGCTCATCTAAGTTGGTAGTGTCTGGTTTTTTTTCTTCTTCTTTTTTTTTTAGGCAATGGGGGTCAAGTGACTTGCCCAGGGTCACACAGCTGGGAAGTGTCTGAGGACAGATTTGAAACTAGGACCTCCCATCTCCAGGCCTAGCTCTCAATCCACTGAGCCACCCAGCTGCCCCCTTTTTTCCTTCTTTTAACTGTTATCTTCTGTCTGATTCTAGGGCAGAAATAAGGTTAATTGGGGCAATTAAATTGGGGTTAAGTGACTCGCCCAAGATCATTCATCTAGGACGTGGCTGACTTCCTCCTGACTTCAGACCTGGAGCTCTATCCACTGCGCTAGTTAGCTAGCTGCCCCCTCGATGAAGTAGGATAGGAACTCTGGTCCTGGCATCAGGTCAGGGGCTCTATCCACTGTTCTCTCTTACTACCTCAATATCAGCCCTGTTTTACAGATGGGGAAACCAAGGCTCAGAGAGGGGAGAGATAACTTGGGCAGAACCACATAACCATTAAGGGGTAGTGCTGAGCTCCAAGCCCAGGTCCTCTGGGTCCTGATTCTGCTTCCTTAGAGCATTCCTCTTCCCATTGACCCTCACTGCCTGGGGATTCTGGGAGCTGTCCCAGGGACCTCTGTTTCCTGCAAGAGGGAGGTGTTAGCAACGACCCGCTTCCCGCCAGGTCCAGTTCTTTTCATTTCCCGCCATTGTCTTGGCTTCCTGTTGCCTGGGCTCCCCTCCCCCCGCCTTGTCCCGAAGCCTCCCAGGGAGCGGTGACTCATTTCCTTTGTCCCCAGTGACCTCATCCTAGGTCCTGCACGCGGCAGCAGCCAGCCCCTGCCAGATGCCCAGCTTGGCCCCGGAGCCCAGAGCCTTCTTCTCTGGCCACCTGCAGGGGGCGCCAGAGCGTAATCGGAGAACCTTCATATGAAGTATAGTTCCCAGGACAGTTTGGAGCTCTGTGCAAAGAATGGGTGTGATTCCTTAGGATGGGCGTGGCCATTTATTCTGACCCCCTCATTTTTACAGAGGGGGAAACTGAGACCCAGACAGGGGAAGTGATTTGCCCAAAGTTACACAGATGAAGGACAGTCTGGATTAGAATCTGGGCCCGGCCTCTGCCCTTTCCCTTCCCTCTAAAATTTCCTTTCCCCATTGAAGAAGAAACTGCTAAGAGGATAAGCAACTATGCAAAGCATCACAGCATCTTTCTTCAGAGAGCTTAAATGCTGACTCTGCCAATTAGGTCTGTGTGATCTTGGGCCAGTCAGTGTCCCTCTCTGGGCTTCCATTTCCTCACCTGTAAAATGAAGGACTTAGACAAGATATGATCTCTCAGGTTCTTGGTGAAATGAATTAGAAGCAGAAGCAGAGGGCTTTGATCTTTGTGTGTGTCTTGGATCCCTCTGGCAGTATCTGGGGTAACTGATGGGTCTCTTCTAGAAAAACTGTAAACTAAAAGACTTAATATCACCAGATAGATGGAAAGAGAGCTATCAAAGCATTCTTGAAAAAACTCATGGCCCCCAAAGTTAAGAACCTTTGTTCCAAGAGATGGATGATATGGAAGGAAAAGGGAGAAGAGGGGAGTGCAAAGGGGAGATGGGGGGGAGAGAGAGAGAGGGAGAAGGAGAGAGAGAGAGGGAGAGAGGAAGAAGGAGAGAAGGAGAGAGGGAGGGAGAGAGGGAGAGAGAGAAAGAGAGGGAGAGAGAGAGAGAGAGAGAGAGAGAGAGAGAGAGAGAGAGAGAGAGAGAGAGAGAGAGAGAAGAGAGAGAGGGAGGGAGAAGGAGAGAAGGAGAGAGGGAGGGAGAGAGGGAGAAGGAGAGAAGGAGAGAGGGAGGGAAAGAGGGAGAAGGAGAGAAGAAGAGGGAGGGAGGGAGAGAGAGAAAGAGAGGGAGAGATAGATAGAGAGAGAGAGAGAGAGGAAGAGAGAGAAAGAGAGAGAGAGAGAGAGAGAGGAAGAGAGAGAGGGAGGGAGAAGGAGAGAAGGAGAGAGGGAGGGAGAGAGGGAGAAGGAGAGAAGAAGAGGGAGGGAGGGAGGGAGGAGAGAAGAAGAGGGAGGGAGAGAGGGAAAGACAGAGAGAGAGAGAGAGAGAGAGAGAGAGAGAGAGAGAGAGAGAGAGAGAGAGAGAGAGAGAGAGGGAGAGAGGGAGGGAGAGAGGGAGAAGGAGAGAAGAAGAGGGAGGGAGGGAGAGAGATTGGTAAATGGAGATAATGTAAATAACAGAATGTAGAAATAAAAATTAATTTAAAAAGAAGGAAATGTGAGCCAAGACAGAACAGAGTGCTATCCCACTCTATCCTGCCCATTCCACCTCCCCTCCTAGGGAAGAGGGAAAGGAAGAGGAAGAGGATGCAGGGGAAATACCTCTAATATTTTTGCCTATTGATATTTTAAGAGCCAAGGTGATTTTATGAAAGCCTGGCTTGTTCTTCCTCCTGGGCTGATGTGGTAGGATACAGCAGGAGGCACTGTGGGGCAGTCAATCTGGAATTCAAGTACTTGAACTCAAATCTCACTAGGTCATATATTCCTTGTGAGATCTTGGGGACGTTACTTGCTTTTTCTAGGTCTTGGTTTCCCCATCTATAAAAATGAGGGTGTTGGAGATCACCTCTGAGATGTCTTCTAGCATTAGAACTTTGATCCTTTGGTGTGTGCAGCAGAGAATGCATTGAATCTCAAGTCTAAGGACCTGAGTTCAAGCCCTACTTGGGCCATGTTACCTGTGTGACTCTGGCTAAATAATTTCCCTACTCTGGGGTCTCAGTTCCCTCCCTCTGTGAAGGGAGGGGTCTGGGTTCCATGAGAGCTAGCATTTCTATAGAGCCTTAAAGGTTTGTGAAGTATTTTGTACATGTTAATTCATTCTATTCTCACACAAAACTATAATAGGAGATAGATGCTCTTATTATTTTATTCTCATTTTGCAGAAGAAGAAACGGAGGCTGAGAAAGGTTAAGTGACTTGCCCAGGATCATGGTGCTAATCAGAGAATGGGGCAGGTTTTGAACTCAGTCATCAGTCAAAAAACATTTATTAAGCAACTACTATGTGCCAGGCACTGTGTTGAGGACAGAGATACAAGCAAAAGACAATCCCTGCTCTCAAGTTGTTCACAGTCTAATGAAGGAGAGAACATGAAGTCTGAGTCCAAACAAGCTGTATATCAGCTGTCTTGTCTCAGTGTCCTCAGAACCCTGCTACAGCCTCCCTCAATGATCTCTCTCTCTCTCTCTCTCTCTCTCTCTCTCTCTCTCTCTCTCTCTCTCTCTCTCTCTCTCTCTCTCTCTCTCTCTCTCTCTCTCTCTCTGTCTGTCTCTCTGTCTGTCTGTCTTACTCCATTACCTACTTTCTTAATATCGGTTCTAAGATAGAAGAGAGGCAAGGGCTATGCAAATGGGGGTTAAGTGACTTGTCTAGGGTCACACAACCAGATGAGGCCAGACTTGAACCCAGGTGCTCCCAACTCCAGATCTGGTACTCTATCCATTGTGCTACCTAGCTGCTGCCCCTTCTTTTCTCCCTTTTTTTTTTTAACCTGACAGCTTTTAAGTTTTGCCCTGGGTCCTAGTCCCATGTCATGGATTGCTTGTTTATTCAATATTCCTTCTGCCAGTTCCTCTAAAAATGTTCACACAATATATGCAGCCCATCATGTTTATTAGATGTCTTCGGGGTAGGGCTGAGAGAAAGGGCTATCTATACATTGGGACAGTCCTGTAGGTCTGTGTCTGGGTGGGCTGCCAGGTGGACCATTTCTGGGCTGTGGGGGTGGGGACTTTAGGTCTCATTTGCCCTTTCTTAGAGCCTGTACACTGAAGACTGGAACACTTGGATTCAGCTGTCGGATCTCCTGGGGATTTTCCTGGTCTGCCCTGGGGGAGGGGAGGTGTCATCACATCCTGTGTGTGTCTCTGTGGGGTCATAGGACCATCCATTTAGAGCTGGAAGACCCGTTCAGAGTCCAATCGGTCTAATTCCCTCATTTTACAGATGAAGAAACTGAGGCTTACCCAGGATCACACAGACATTCTGTGTGAGTCAGAGGTAGAATTGGAACACAGGTCTTTATGTTCCCAAGTCCAACACGAACCACCTTTCATGTGGGTATTTCCATGGGGGTCAGGGAGAGATCAAGGTTCCCAAGAGCTAGAATTTTCCATCCAATCAGTCAATAAGTTTATTCATTTGCATCCTGGTGGTGGCGAATATGAGCAAGTGAAGCATTAAACTCTGTGTGTGTGTGTGTGTGTGTGTGTGTGTGTGTGTGTGTGTGTGTGTGTGTGTTGCTTCCAAAAGGCACTCATCTGGGCCAGCAAGCATTGAGGTCATCGCTCACCACTCCAGTGCTTTGGGCACCAACCCCAGCGTGCCGGGAGCCAGCCAGCCCTCAGGCTTCCACACCTGGCACCCAAACTGGGCTTTTTCAGCAAGGTCCCAAAAGTCCTGGCCTCAGTGCCAAAGAGGGAACCTGCGTGGGTCCTCGAGGGGCCCCTCCCAGGCCCACCTCCCCATCACCTCCCTTTCCCCCACCTAGCTGGGGAGGAAGGCTCTGACCAGGGCTCCACACAATCCCAGATTCAGGGTGGGGAGCCGAAAGGGTCAGCAGCCCAGTGTGTGTGCCCTTGCTCCTCCCCAGGACTCCACCCAGGTTTAAGGGAAGCCGGGCGATTTGGTCCAGCTGGGAGATTTCATAAGACTCGGGAGAATGAGCTCACCCAAGAGACACAGAGCGAGTTCTGGACAGAACAGGACTTTGTTTCAGTTGAATTTTGGAAGCAGCTCAGGGAAAAATAAATAGTCGAAAGGAGTGGATTGGGAAGAGGGCTGGGAGGACTCTCTTGAGAGGAGCTGACAGATCTGCAGTTTCTTTGTTATTGGGAGCTTCTGCTGAGAAAACTCTCCATATTTAAAAAAAACCCTCACCTTCCATCTTAGAATCAATAGTGTGTATTGGTTCTAAGACAGAAGAGCAATAAGGGCTAGGCAATGGGGGTTAAGTGACTTGTTCAGGGTCACATGGTATCTGAGGCCAAATTTGAATGCAAAACCTCCTGTCTCCAGGCCTGGCACTTAATCCACTGAGCTAACCAGAGGCCCTCAAAAACTTGGTCTATTAATGCAGAATATCACATGTATGCTATGATGTTTTCTACAACATATCCCCATCCATATTGTTCCCTTACTCAGTAAACTTCAATGGCTCCCTATCACTTCTCCCAACAAATCTTAAAAAAAAAAAAATTTAAACTTTACCTTTTATCTTAGTATCAATTCTAAGGCAGAAGAGCAACAAGGGCTAGACAATTGGTATTAAATGACTTGTCCAGGGTCACACAGCTAAGGTATGCCTGAGATCATATTTGAATCCAGGTCCTCCATATTCAAAGCCTGGCACTCTATCCACTGTACTACCCTAGCTGCCCCTCCACAACACCCTTTTTTAAATTTTTAAAAAATATTTTTCCATGGTTACATGATTCATTTTCTTTCCCTTCTGTCCCCCCCCCCCCCCCCCGAACCAACAAGCAATTCCACTGGGCTATACAAATGTTATCACTCCCATAATGTACTTAAAAAAAACAAAACCTCACCTTCCATCTTAGAATTAGTATTGTGTATTGGTTCCAAGGAAGAAGAGTAGTAAGGGCTAGGCAATGGGGGTTAAGGGACTTGCCCAGGGTCACACAGCTAGGAAGTGTCTGAGGTCAGATTTGAGCCCAGAACCTCCCATTTCTGGCTCTCAATCTACTGAGCCCCAGTGGGAAAACTCCCCCAGCTATTATTGTAAATAAACATAACCCCAATTTGCCTTAGCCTTGTTGCTCCTAGTTCTTTCTTGCTGAACCAAAATGGTTCCCCTCAGGTCAATTTAATTAAATCCAAATTGTGCAGGGGCAAGTTAAAACTGGATCTGGGGTAAGAAATCACCTGATATTGCAAAATATTCTTATTTGAACCACAGATTCAATTACCCCATTTTATAGATAAGAAAACTGAGGTTCACAGAGGTAGTTACTTGCCCATAGTTGAAGAACCAGCAGGTATCAGGTGGCATTGAATTCAAGACTTCCTGATTTCAAGTCCAACTCTCTATTCACTATATTACTTCATGCTATCTCTCATACTTGATTATGACCTCATTCTTCTCATATGTAAAATGAGGGAGTGGGAAGAGATTATATCTAAGGCCTCTTCTAGCTTTGGATTCCACGATCCTATGACTAAGTTTTTGTCCTCCATAACTACGTGGGGAGCAAATATGTGAAAATGTCTTGTGTCCTAGATGGTCCTAGAACTGTGGTGGTGAACCTATGGCACGCGTGCCAGAGGGGGCACTCAGAATGTGTGGGAATGTGTGCTATCACCCAAACACAGAGTTTGCCAGAGTTCATTACTAGAAAACCAGATGGACTCAGGGCCAGGCTGTTCCCCTCCTCATCTCCACTTGCACCTGAGGACATTTTTGACATCACCCACCCCTCTAAAAGGTTTGCCATCCCTGATCTAGATTCTTGGGACTTCCCTCCAAGAGTGGAAACAATTATGGTCTGCCACCTGAAACACCATATGGTTAGACAAATCCCCTAACTTCAGAGGGGGGGCTTGTCAACTTATTTGTTATATTAGATGAGGCCCCTCCAAACAAGAGACTTGGATTTCTTGGAAAGTCTCAAAGTCTTATCTCCAAACAGATTGCTTCTGTCTCTGCTGTTCCCCCAACATTCCTGCTCTAAGGTTTGCCACAATTTCCAAGAAGAAGAGCAATGCAGTCAACTATGACATCCCTTGTGCTCCCATCCCCACCCTACAACTTTGTGGTCAGCACACCTGTCTTAGTGCCCACTTAACCTTTCACAGGAGAAGACTGTAATGACAGCTAGCATTTATATAGTGTCCTGGGGTTGGCAAAGCAGTTTATGTATGCTAACTCATTTGACTCTACTGGAAACAGTCCATCTCTACTATATAAAACTTGCTTTTCTTTTTAAAGTATATCAGAAATTCAACATGTAACTTTGAAAGCTGTGCTGGTTATCTCCAAGTCCTTCTAGCCTTCTTTCTGTTCTCTCCTCATTTTTTCCCTAGAGGCAGGGGGAGGGAAATGACCTCATCCAAATGGTGAGGGATCTCCAGAATCATAGAATTTTAGAGCCAAAAGGGATCTCATCTGCCATCTAGTTGAATCCATAACGGAAAAAGAATTCCTATTGCAATATGCCCAACAAGTATTCATCCTGCTTCTGGTTGAAGACCTCCATTGAGGTAGAAGTCACCTCTTCCAGAAGCTTCCTATTCCACTTACAGATAACTCCAATTTCTAGGGAGTCTCCCCCCTTCCATGCCCCTCTGGACATTACACCGAAATTTGGTTCTTTGTAACTTCTACCCATCACCCCTGTTGAAGTCCTCTATCACATGACAACCCTTCAATCACACGTAGAGATGGTTCATGTTCTCCATTATATTCTTTGGTCTTCTCTTCTCCAAATTAAACATCCATGGTTACTTCACCTGATTGTCATTTGGCATGGTCTCAAGGACCATCATCCTCCTAGATGTCCTTTTCCAGTCACTCTCTATTTTATGAATGTCCTTGAGAAGCCAAAATAGGGCTGAAATGACTGAACACAAAATCCAAGTAGGACACAAGTTTTTGGCAAAGTGGATTCCTAGGGAGCCCTGGGTGTAGATTTCCACCTATCACCTCTCTACCATTAGACCTTCCCAGAAACTAACAGGGTGCTAGACCTAAAGCATTTGGCGGTAAATCTAATGACCTATTGTTGTAGTTGTTTAAATTATGTGACCCCATTTGGAGTTTTCTTGACAAAAATGCTGGAGTGGAGAGGACAGCTAGGTGGATACTTCCTGGATGTGTGATTCTGAGCAAGTCATTTAACTCCCATTGCTTAGCCCTTCCTGCTCTTCTGCCTTGGAACCAATACACAATAGTGATTCTAAGATGGAAGATAAAGGTTTTGTTTTTTTTTAAGTACATTATGGGAGTGATAACATTTGTACAACCCAGTGGAATTGCTTGTCAGCTGGGGGGGGGGGAAGGGAAAGAAAATGAATCATGGACAAGAGATCACAAAAGCCAGTGGTCAATGTGGAAGCTATAGAATGGGCAGGAAGCCTTATTACACCTCCATACCATATGCTGGAAGCCCCAGTTTTCATGCCTGAAGAGGTGTTCTTTGGGGAGAAAGGATGTTTATGTCTAACTTATTGAAGGTGGTTGATCCACTTTAGGCAAGTAGACCATGTCAACAAAGACACAAGCTTTGGAATCACAGGTTGGGTTTAGCAAGTTTTGACCTTTCCTACCCACTAACTCTCTTCTGAATCTAGAGTCTTATTGATGGCAGACTTTGTAAGAATAGTGTGGGGATAAGAGGATCAAGATTACGGGGGCGGGGGGAGAAGGAGAAAATATGAGTAAATAAAAGAAAAAGAAAAAAGACATTACAATTGAAAACTTCTATCTAGGTAATGAACAAAGGGCAAATGGAACAGAGGAAGACCAAGGAACACTAAGCAAAATCTCAGAAACTCCAGTGAATTGGACTCAGGCTTTGGAGGAACTCAAAACACAATTAAAAAAAAAACAATTAAGAGAGTCTGAAGACAATTGGGAAAAGAACTTAAAAAGCAAAATAAGTCATCTGGAAACAGAGACACATGAACTAAAACAAGAAAATAGTGTCTTGAAAGCCAGAATTGACCTGCTTGAAAATGAGGCAAAGAAAGTGAAAGATGACCTACAAAGAAAAACAGATCAGAAGGAGAAGGATGACCAAAAAGCCCAGGGTGATATTCCGTCTTTAAAAATTATAATCCAACAACTACAAGAAAATGACTTTACAAGGCAGCAAGAATTTATAAAACAAAATAAAAAGAATGAAAAAATTGAGGAAAATATGAAATACCTCATTGATAACACTACAAACATGGAAAATGGATCCAGAAAAGACAATTTAAGAATTATTGGACTACCAGAAAATCATGACAAAAGAAAAAGTCTGGATATCATTCTACAGGAAATTATCCAATAAAACTGCCCTGACATTCTTGAACAAGAGGTAAAAGTGGAGACTGAAAGAATCCACAGATCACTTCCTGCATTTAATCCCCAATTGACAACACCCAAGAATGTTATAGCCAAATTCAAGAACTATCAGACCAAGGAAAAGATACTACAAGCTGCTAAGAAGAAACCATTCAGATGTCATGGAACCACAGTTAGGATAACACCTGGATGCATCCACACCGGACTGGAAGGTATGTAATATGATATTCTGGAAAGCAAGAGAACTGAGTCTACAACCAAAAATCAACTACCCAGCAAAACTGACTATATTCTTGCAGAGGAAAGTATAGTCATTTAATAAAATGGAAGACTTCTAAGCATTCCTAAAGAAAAGACTGACAAACAGAAAATTTGATGCCCAAACACAGAACTCAAGAGAATCACAAAAAGGTAATTAAGAAAGGGAAAAAAAAACCCAAACAAAAAAACTTTTTTTAAGGAACTCAATAAGTTCAAATGATTTGCATTCCTATGATATTGGTAACTCTTAAAAATTGTTTTTATCATCAAGGAAGCTAGAAGAAGTATACTTAGAGGGAACAGTGACAAATTATATAGGTGAAATGTCAATATATATATATATATATAACTAGGAATAAAAAAGAGAATAATACTAAGAGAAATGGGAAAAGAAATAAAATGGGGGTAATTTTATATTTCATAAAGAAGTGCTGGGGGGAAAGGAAAGAAGGGAGAAGACCAATACAATGTGAAAGATGTTGGAGACTGACTCCAAGAAAATTTTATTCATTACAGTGGGAAGAGTTAGAAAGGTTCAAATGAAAGGAAAACCTCTAACTCCAAATTCAATAATCATGAACATCAACATCATCAACATCATCATCATCATCATCAACAACATCAACATCATTATCAACATCTAACTACCTATCTTTTCCTGTGTGAAAAGAAATTCTTGGTTTTCTTTGTCTATTCTGAGTTTACATTTTTAAAAGGGAAATCCTTTATTCTCTTTGCCTAGTTGGAGTTAACACTTTGGTTAACAATAACTTAAGTGCCCCTACTTGGTACCTCACTAGATTGTGAAGACAGGATTGACTCTCCTTTTTCTACCTTTTGATTGAATCAACAAAAGCTTGAACTAGATGGAGGAACTCGAAACCACTTAAGAGAATTCACATCCTCAGCCAGTAATCTGTGAACCCTTTTGATGAGAATTTACCCCTCCAGAAGGTGAGAAGTGGATCCCACAGTGTCTAGGTGATTTACACCTGGCCCAGGAAAGATTTTTTACTGGGTGGCCTAATAGCATACTATGCAGAGTACTGAATGAGAGCCAAAAGACCTAAACTCTAGGCTTTAGTGCCACTATGTGTCCTTTGGGGACAAAAAGAAAACCTTTTTTTCCTGGAAAGGAAGACTATAAGACTTCAAAAATTAGCTTAAAAAAAAAGGAAGATTAATTTGGAAGCTATGTTGAATAGCTGGGAGACAGTGTGCATGTGGAACATTGCTTCTCTGAGGAGATGAGGTATGGGGATTTTATACTCCTTTGACAGCAGAGGTTACAGGATAAGAAAAGGGGGATGAGGTGAATCAGGAATGAGGTAATTCACTGAGTTGGGGGGGATAAGAGATGATCTGTGGGATTAGATGGATGATAAGATTAGGTACCACTCAATGCTTATCTGAGTGGAACTGGGAGGTGTATAACTATGTTAATTGAGGGTCTTGGGGGGATGTTCCTCTTAGGGATCAGAAAAGAATTTCCTGAGTTTTTTTGACCTGGAACACTTCCAGAATTTGGGGTGTCTAAAAGGAAACCTGTACTTCTATAACAGAAGGAAGGAAAAAAGAAAGGAAGGAAGGAAGGAAGGAAGGAAGGAAGGAAGGAAGGAAGGAAGGAAGGAAGGAAGGAAGGAAGGAAGGAAGGAAGGAAGGAAAAGAAAGAATAAGAAAAAATGAGAATGATGGTGAATCGGGAAAATATAAACACCTATACATACACAAATAAATAATTATATGTACAATATTAAAGAAAAGAACAGTGAGGGGATTGCTAAAGTTAGGAACAAGCTGAGGCTGGTCATTGAAAGCTACTAAGGACAATTAAAAGAGTAGTTTGTTCTTTCCCCTTTTTAGCTATAGAGGAGATAAAAGGAAGATCAAAGTAGGAAAAGGACCCCTGCTTATGCTGGATGGACCAAGAAAAACTCACCAGAGAGAGAAGGCAGAGCTATCCAATCCTTTGCTTTTCTTTTCTCTGGATGAAGGACTGAACAAAACATGGATGATAGTGAGTCAGTCAATATCCAAGATAAATAAGGAAATAATATTAGAACAGTTGGCCATCCTTTCTGAATTCAAATCACCTGGCCAGATGAAAACCAAGGTGGGACCAGAGGGGACCTGAAAACCAGCAGATGTGATTAGGAGCTATCCAATGACAAATGAAAGATAAGGAGAGCAGCCAAGATACCTGCAGAGATCAAAAGGACAGATTGACATTTCAAAAAATGGAAAGAGAATGGACTTGGTGGCTGGACTTTTAATTATTGGCAAGATTCTAGAACAGATTATTAAAGCAATAATTGGGGAACTCAGAAAAGGAAGGGGCGTGGTTTCATCTACAGTGGGTTTTCAAGCCAGAACAAATTTGTTTTCTTTTTTTGACAGGGTTACTGAACTGGGACATCAGAAGAATATAAATATATATTGTTTCCCTAAGAAAGCATTTGATAAATGATCTAATACTTATGAAAAAGATGGAGAGATATGTGCTGGACAATGATATAATTCATTATACTTAACACTGGCTAAATGGTTAGACTCAAAGAGTTAATAGTTAATAATTCAGTGTCGACATCATGGGAAGTCAACATGAGGCTGGATGGTGCAGTGGATAAAGAGCTGGTCTGGAGTTAAGAAGATCTGAATTCAAATCTCACCTATAGCTGTATGACCCTGGGCAAGTCATTTAACCTCTGAGTTTGCTTATCTATAAAATGGGGGTCATAATAGCACATATCTCCAATGGTTGTGAAGTACCTGTCATATAGTAGGTGCTATATAAATGCTAGCTATTATTATTATAACTATTATTTTCCCAGGTGTCCCATTGACTGTGGGGACTCTTGATTTGTCAGAATTTGGGGCTGTCTTTCAAAAGCACTCTCAATATTAGGTGATATAGATAAGGGGGATAAAAGGTAGAGAGCACCTACAATGGAGCTAGGGAGTGGGGATGGGAATCAAGAGAAACATTTAAATAAGAAAAACCAACAAGCATATGGGAGCTTGGAGCATGGGGTCTGGAGACTGAGCCTCAAAGGAAGAGAAGGACTTTGAGAAGTAGGAAGTAAGTTGTAGGCTTGAAGACCAATTAAGTTCAGACTTGAGTTAGTAGATCAATTTGACATAAGCTCTTTGAGGACTGGGACTGTTCTTTGCCTCTTTTTGTATTCTTTGGCACACAGTAGGCACTTAATAAATATTTAGGAATTGATTGGTTGGTTGGCAGAGCAGATAAATAGAGGACGCCCCCAAAGTCTTTTTTTTTTTTAATTTTTAAATTTGTCTCCAAAGTCTTAGTGCAGTTTCAAACCATTAAAGATTTTTGAACCATGTTGTATATTGGTGGATTTTAGGTAGGGTGACAGTGCTGTGAAGAGGTGACATTTACACAGTCTTATTTTGATCTTGCTTTCAAATTCTGGCTCTGACCTTGGGTAAATCACTCTCTGCTTTTTGGATTCCTCCAATGGCTAGATGGCCTCCTATGCCCCCTTCCTGTGATCTCCAAAAGAAAAATCAGCCTATGCAAGGAGAGTTGACTTGAGCTCTTTATGCCCCTTGAGTAAAACTCATGGGACATTCTTAGATGAGGCCCCCTTAGCCATTGTGGGGTGCCTTAGATGCAGCCTGACCAAGGGCTTTCCCTTCAGACAGCTTGAATTATGGTGCCAAGATTCCAGTCTCTCCTGCTGGGTTCTCTGCCCAAGTCTTGCTTGGTGCTGCCCAAAGGGAAGACAGAGCAGCCAAGAAAATGCAAGAAATGTCTGGTTTCCTAAGATGAACCAGGGCTTGGGCTGTTTGTGGCTTGTTTTTTCCCCCAGGGAGCTCTAGGGGACCATGTGCCAGCCCTGTCCTGGTTTCTGGATTCTGACATTTGTTTGCATCATGGCCCATGGTTGTTGCCTTCCATCCTGGTTTCCGGTCAGCCCTCCACACTGAGAATCAGGAGTGCTGTTTTAGCATCCCAGGCTGGTTTCTCTCTTCTAAACCAATTTTAACTCCACTCAAGAAAGGGGCAAGGCCTTTCAGAGCTAGTCAGACAAGGAAGGCAGAGTTTGTCCTCCTGGCCTGGGGAGTTATGGAGGAGCTTACAAAAGTCTCCATTGATAGGATGGTCACAGGAGTTCCTTGGTGATGTCACAGGCACCCTGAAAGCCCAGCAGGACATCTGAGCCCTTTTCAGGACACTGGGATCTCAGTAGGGCAGGTATTGGGATAGCAAGGGGGATGGGCTGATGCACTCCTCCCCCCCTTGATGCTCCAAAGAGAGCTGAGCCCATTCTCAGAGTTCCAGGGCACTGAGCAAATAAAGGTTCCTGAGGTCCTCAAATGACCACCAGAATGATTTTTCATGAACACTTTGAGGTTTATAGATTGTTCCTCTCATAGCAATCTTATGAGTCCAGATGGTGGATAAATGACTTGGCCAAGATCACACAAGTAGAATTCAGGTCCCAACCCTTAATATTTTTATTCAAGTGAAATCAGGTTAAAATAAAGATCAAGGGTAACTTTAAAGAAGGAAAGAAATCATAAATAAAAGAATCAGTTACGGGCAGAGGGCCAATACCAAGAGTCTCTAATCATTGCTTCCTGTGTGGAATGATGAGGTGACTATGAGCCCTTCAACTCCTTGTGAGCTCTAGTGATGAAATCACCTGCTCCTTTACTCATTGCATCTGAGATCCCCAAACAATGTATGCGTATGTGTGGAAGGGGATGGCATTTAAAGCCCTTCCCAAGCTATTTCCAGCCTCATAAAACATCACTCACCTTGTCACATGCTACAGTTCAATCAAACTCAACTTCTTGTTCTTTAAACGTGTGAAATTTCATCTTGCCATAGAAGTAGTAATAGTAGTAGTAGTAATAGTAGCAGGGGTATTAGTAGTAGTAGTAGCAGCAGCAGCAGCTGCTGCAACAGCAGTAGTAGTAGGAGTTGTAGATATAGGAGCTGTAGTAATGGTGATGGTGGTGGTAGCAGAAGTGGCTTGGATCCACAACATCACAGAACTGATTTTAGAGTCTAACTCCCTCATTTGACAGGCTTATCCAAGGCCACACAAATGGCAGAAGTGAGATTTGAATCTGGATTCCTCTGCCTTCTATCACTCTTCCCTCTCTATTATACTGCCCCTCATCAGAATAGACCTGGGTTCAAATCCCACCTCCTACACTTAGCTATGTGACTATGAGCAAGTCACTTACCTCCAAGCCTCAGTTTCCTTATCTAAAAAAATGAGGATAATAATAGACTTCTTATTAAATGACTCCAGAGTTGTTTAGCATAGGATCATAGCTCTAAAGCTGAAGGGGACCTCAGGAGCCATCTAGTCCTACCCTCTCATTTTAGAGATGAGGAAACTCAGGCTCACAGAGGATCAATAACTTACCTAAGGTCCTACAGGTGGAAAGGGTCAGAGATAGGATCTGAACTCAAATCTTTTGACTTTAGAGCTAGGATTCTTTCAGTGAGAATGTATGGAACCTAGGTAGTTATATAAATGTCAGCTTTATTATTATTTTTTTAAACCTTGCCTTCCATTTTAGGACCAATATTGTGCATTGGTTCCAAGGGAGAAGAGCAGTAAGGGCGAGGAAATGGGGGTTAAGTGACTTGCCCAGGGTCACTCCACTAGGAAGTGTCCAAGGTCAGATTTGAACCCAGGACCTCCCATTTCTGGATTTGGCTCTCAATCCATGGTCCTAGGTAATTGCTCCCAGCTATTATTATTAATAAGTATCACCCCGCCCCCAATTTCCCCCAGGTTAAGGAATGCCCTGCCTGCAATCTCTCCATCTTTGCTGGGTTTTCCAGCCTGGACAATAATCTCCCTACCAATTTATTTTGTCTGGAGCCAAGACCCAGGCTGCCGAGCCAAGTCTCGTTCTGCAGTGTGGACATCATCGGACTTTCCTGTGGGAAAACAATGTGACCCTGTTCCACTGCTTTCCCCTTCTCATCCCTGCAGACAGAGCCACAGACTTTGGCTCCTGAGGCCCCGGCATCAGCCTTGAGCGCCCAGGCTTGCCAGCCCCTGACAATGCATGTTATGGGCCTTCTGGAAACCAAACCTGGGTCTTCAGGATCATCATCTTCCATGTCAGGGGCTCTTAACATTGGTCTAAGATCCCTCCAGCTGCAACGACTCAAGCCTGCCCATGGTGTGAGTGATAGTTACACTGATGGTCCAGGAGACACCCAGAGGAATATTTTTATTTCTAGGATCAGATATTTCAGAGCTGGAAGGGAACCTAGAGGTAGCAGAGGGGAGAGTGGTGGACTTGTCATCAGGAAGACCCAAGTTTGAAGCTCAGGCAAGATCTTTGATCTCTTTCTGCCTCAGTTTCCTCATCCAAAAAGTGGGACTAATAATAGCATCTCCCTCCCAGGGTTATTTTGTAAACCTTGAACTGGCTAGGCAGATAGATTGCTGGGCACGGAGACAGGAAGACTCATCTTCCAGAGTTCAAATCTGGTCTCAGTCACTTTACTAGCTGTATGACCCTGGGCAATTCACTTCACCCTGTTCTGTTGGCCTCAGTTTCCTCATCTGTAAAATGAGCTGGAGAAGGAAATGGCAAACCCTCCGGAATCATTGCCAAGAAAACCCTAAATGGGTGAAGAGCCTCAAGTCTGGGGACTCTGGGAAAGAGACTCGGCCAAAGCTTTCCAACTCATGGTCATAGAATGTTGCCTGGGGGTTCAGAGAGATCATCTAGCCAGGACTGATCAGTTCTTCAATCATGGAACACTAGGGTTCAATCCAATCCACTCCAATAAGTACTGAGCACCTCCTGAATCCCAGGCACTAAGCTGGAGGCTAGGGATACAAAGACAAAGCTACTGCTGTCCTCAAGGAGCTTAGCTTCTTTTGGAGGCATAGATAAGTTTATGAAGAATATATATAAAAGGGGCAGCTGGGTGGCTTGGGTAGATTGAGGACCAGGTCTAGACATTGGAAGTCCTGGGATCAAATATGACCTCAGACATTTCCTAGCTGGGTGACCCTGGGCAAGTCACTTAACTCCCATTGCCTAGCCCTTACTGCTCTTCTACCTTGGAACCAATATATAGTATTGAGTTTAAGATGGCAGGTGAGGGTTTAAAAAATAAAAATAAAAAATAAAATCAATTAGCAGTTAGGTGACTAAATGGATAGAGTCCCAGGCCCAGAGATGGGAGGTTCTGGGTTCAAATCTGGTCTCAGATATTTCCTAGCTGGGTGACCTTGGGCATACCACTTAATCCCCATTGCCTAACCCTTATTGCTCTTTTGCCTTGGAACTAATACACAGCATTGATTCTAAGATGGAAAGTAATGATTTTTTTAAATGTAATGTATAATAAAGTTGGAGATGTAGGTCAGGGATCAGGGAATGAAGGCTAAAAATTCTATTCAAATTTATGTTATATTAAAGGCAAATAGAGGCATCTATGTGTTGTCTCAGAAATCAATCAACTTCTGATCCTACCAGCAACAGGGAGCCACCAGAGTTTATTGAGAAGGGGAGTAACATTGTCAGTCCTAAGACTGAAGAAAATCTCTTTTTAAGCTTCACAGAAAAAGGATTGGAAGGAATAAGAGTCAGGGAGAGACTTGAGACAAGTAGACCACTTAGGAAACTATTTCAGTAGCACAGGTCAGAGGCAGAACTTGGCTGTACTTTTTCCTGCTACTTCCCACTGTTATGGGACTTGTATTTTAGATTCTTTTTTTTTTTTTTTGTGAGACCTAGAATGCTACTTTGGACCTCTGTTTAGTACACAGAGTGCTGGACATGGAGTCAGAAGACCTGAGTTCAAATTCTGTCTTGGACACATTAGCTATGTGTTAATGTGATATCCTCTATGAGCCTCAATGTCAAAATGAGACTTGAATTCCAGCTTTAAATCTATTATTCTATAATCAGTGATGGCGAATCTTTTAGAAACTGAATGCCCAAACCACAACCCTCATGTGAGCTGCTTTTCCCCACCCCCACCCCATACAGGGAGGGGGGGAGGAAGTGCTCCCATTGGGCTGCTGGGCAGAAGGGTGGCTTGTCTGAGAAATGTCCCCAGGCACACATGGAGAGGGGGAAGGGTTAACCCCTTCTGGCACATGTGCCATAGGTTCACCAACATGGCTAGGGCAAGGCATGCTGCCTTTCTTTATATTCTAGGACAGTGATGGCAAAGCTTTTAGAGGGATGGGTGATATGAGAAAGGTCTTCAGACATGTTTGGAGAAGGGGAAGGGAGCAGCCCCCTCTGGCACACATGCCATAGGTTCACCAACACGATCCTAAATCCATGCTTCATAGGCAAGAAAACCAAGGGACAGAGAGAATCATAGGATTT
The DNA here is from genome assembly GCF_027887165.1 of Monodelphis domestica. NCBI lineage: Eukaryota > Metazoa > Chordata > Mammalia > Didelphimorphia > Didelphidae > Monodelphis > Monodelphis domestica. Next base: position 505,570,873 of record NC_077228.1, read on the forward strand.
AGGGTTGCCAGGGACCTTCCAAATCAGTTCATTTTACAGATAAGGAAACCAAGGTCTATTGAAAGGAAGTGACTTGACCAATATCCTATTGTTAGAAAATGGTGGAGCCAGGATTGAGCCTCAGCTCTTCTTGTTATTTAGTTGTATCTGACTCTTCAACAGACTGATTTGGGGTTTTCTTGGCAAAGATACTGAAATGGTTTGTCATTTCCTTCACTGGCTCCTTTTCACAAAGGAGGAAACAGAGGCAAATAGGATTAAGTGACTCGCCCAGGAGGCCATATTTGCACTCATGAAAATGATTCTTCCTGATTCCAAACCCAGTGCTCTCTCCACTGCTCCACCTTGCTGCCCCAAGTCATCTCCCTCTTTCCAATACTATACAATGCCATCAGTCCTTACTATATGCCTCCTGATCCCCAGTGAAATGTATGTGCCAGGGATATGCCGGGAGTCACGTATAAATAGGCAGGATGAGGGGCATTTCAGATGCCAGGCAAGGGAGCCTGCTGCTGCTGCTGCTGCTGCTGGGAGCGAGGACTGGCCTGGGACAGCGCCCAGCATACAGAAGCACTTAATAAATGCTGGTTGGCCATTCGGTTCCCTGGCCTGGCGAGAGAAGGGAAGGCTTTCTGCTCTGGGGAGAGGGATGAAAAGCTTTCCAGTCCCATGACCTTGGGCCAGGCCAGGCCCTCCCTGCCTAGAAGCACATTGAAAGTAATAATAGAAGATGGATGAGGGGGAGTTTTTCATTTTCCCTTTCTTTCCATCCAAGTGGAAAGTTTTCTGAAGAGAAACAAAGAAGAGGGTGGAGACAGAAGGCAGAGGAAAGGAATGGAGAGGGGGAAGGGGGAAAGGGGCTGGGGAGAGAAGAGGCATTGCTGGAGCAGGTGGGAGGGACATGGCACCCACCCGGGCTGGGGCGGGAGTCGTCTCTAAGACGAGTTTCTGCTTTGACCCTGGATGGCTGCCAGGACTGATCTCCCCAGCTTGGGGCTCTTGCTGCTGCAGCACAGCACGAGCAAGCCAAGGGGAAACAGTCTGAACCTGGAGCAGGGCATCTCTCCCCTGGGCCCAGGGGGTGGTTTTTCAGCTAGTGAAGTCTGAGGGAAATTCCGCCACTGTAATAACTCATAATTACCGATCTCTTCTGATCCACTCTTTCATTCAATCCTCACCATAGTCCTGCGAGCAATGGCCTTGATGGTTCAAATCCTACCTCGGCCCCTCAACTCATCTCCTCTAAGCCTCAGTTTCTGTATCTGTAAAATGGGACAATTAGACTAGATGGTTTCTGACATCTCCAATAAGCTCTAAATCTGAGATGTGATGACTATGAGTGTTATTATTGTGCTCAATTGCTAAAAATCATCTAATAATACATAAGCTACAATATTTTGATAATTATTTATATATTATATATATTTATATATAAATATAATATTTAATATATTTTTATATTTATTTATATAAAATAAAATATATTTTATATATTTAATAGATAATTGGAGACAGCTAACAAACTCTTGTAAATTATGGGAAATGATTATTATTTTTTCAAAGTCTTACCTTCTATCTTAGTATCAATTCTAAGACAGGAGCATGGCAAGGCTAGGCAATTGGGTTTGGCAAATTCCAGGGTCACAGTTAGGAACTTTCTGATGCTAGATTTGAACTCAGGTCTTTCCTACCCCAGGCCTGGTTCTTTATCCACTGTGCTGCCTAGCTCTTCCTGTGACAATTATTATTAACCTTGTGTTATTGAAGAAGAATCTGAGAGTCAAGGGGTAAAAGTACTTGTTCAAGGTCATACAGCTGATAATTGATGGAGTCAGAATTCAAACTCAGGTTTTCTGATCAGTGCTTCTTCCATTATGGGATCATGGATTTTAGGAACCAGAAGAGACTTTGGAGGACATTGAGTCCAAGTCCCTCATTTTTACACATGAGGAGAAATGAAGTTGGGAGGGTTATACAGGTAGTGTAAGCCTGAGGCAGGTTTTGAACCCAGGATTTCAAGTTTAACACTCTACCCACAATGCCACCTAGCCTCCTCCATATTTGGTGTGGTACAGGTCATTGCTCTTTCCAAATTGAACCCCTTAGTTCATTCATGAAAGGCTATCTCTTCTATTTTCAACCCTTACCTTCCGTCTTGGAGTCAATACTGTGTATTGGTTCCAAGGCAGAAGAGTGGTAAGGGCTAGGCAATGGGGGTCAAATGACTTGCCCAGGGTCACACAGCTGGGAAGTGTCTGAGGTCAGATTTGAACCCAGGACCTCAACACTGTAGTGCTGGAGTTGCATGTGTTCTTGACCTCAGTGACTCTCTGCTAGTGAAGTCTCCTCATGTGGCCAATCTTTGCACCATCTCTATGTGTAGTTGTGGAACAGTGAGTTCTGCCTTGAGACAGGGCTGGGGAGGGAGGAGGAATATTTTGTAACCATCATTCTTATGACACCTTTGGTGTGAGCTAATTGTGCTTACTGGCTGATTATTAAAGAAGAAACCAAAGGTGGGGGCTTCTGAATAATAGTTCTAGAAATGTGAACCCACAAAGTACCTAGAACATGGGATAGCTACTCCCCCTGGGGATCCAGACCATAAGTGGGAGCTAGAAGAGTAGCCCCAGAGGGAGTATTACAGCAGTAAATAATAATGGCATCAAGGGCTTCATGGGGATGCCCGACCCCTTATACTCTGCCCCCTTACCTTCATCCCAGTCTGGATGCTCACCAGTCAGTGGCTAGGCTTGGGTCTCTCAAATGCAGGCTTGGACTAGCTGCATTAGGACTGTTTACAGCAAGCATTGAATTCAATCCCAGAGTGAAATCTTTTCTCTCTCTTTCCCACCCCCATGTTTGTGCAACACACAGGACCAACCACTGTTTACTCATCTTTGTGTTCGTAACTATTTTTAACCATCTATTAGTGGGAGTTTATTACCAGGATTTAAAGAAGGAAAAAAAGAATCCATCTAAACACACTGGAGAAACACAGTCATCTCTGGGGCCTTTCTAAGTCCATGATTTTCCAAAAAGCGTTTCCCAAGAATTCCTTATCCTGGTCACGTATTTGATTGTCTCTGGGGATCTTGAAATCATCAGATGGACGAATAGGGGGATAGTACGGCTTTCATGGAAAGAGGGTTGGAATTCCACTTCTCATGTTAGCTATACGTCTATAGATGAGTAACTTAATCCCTCTGGGCCTCAGTTTGCTCATCAGCAAAATGGGGATAATAAGCTTATATCACTTATCAGGAGAACTGCTGTACGAATCTGGTGAGAGGATGTATATGAGATGCTTCCTACATCTTCAATCGGAAAAGGGTACGGGCTTGGTGGACAGAATACTGGTCTCACAATATAGCAGTCCTTGAATCATGTTTTGTCTCTGGTACACACTGCCTGGGTGAACTCCAAGTTCTTGGGACCCTGGGCAGCTTTCTGAAATTAGAAGTTTAGGAATAGGTATTGATCTGTAGTTCAAAGGGGATTTCCTCTCTTGGTTATGTTCTGTGATGCCCATTTCTAAATCTGAGGTGAGCCCTGGCTCTGACATTAGCTGTGTGACTTTGGGCAAGGCTTCTCTTTTCCTGGGCCTCAGTTTCCTCATCTGTAAAATGAGAATGTAAGACTAGATGACCTCTGAGGTTCCTCCAGCTACTTTAGCATAGACTTCAGACCTCAGTTTTCTCATCTGTAAAATGGAAGGATGAGCTATATAGCCTCTGAGGGCTCTTCTAGATTTAATGAATTATCCTTTCTTATGATCCAATGAAGCTTTCATGGAGTGAGAGATGCTGATAGTCTGTATACTAAAAGAGAGAGATGGAAGAGGAGGTTAGTGCTGTGTAAGTTAGGCCACTTTGTAGGTAGGGTGCCAGGGCTGTCACTGGCAGGTATGAGAAGGGAATTTGTATTTTGATTTGATCAGTCAGAGATTTAGAATTCCCTTCCATTTGTTTTGAATTTGAGTCCATCAGCAACCAGAGAATTGATCCCACAGGCACTGCTCCCCTGGGTGGTTCTAGGCTAATTGAGGAATTGTTATTGGTTCCTAGGAGGTGATATAGGAGAGCTAATGGGTAAAGGGAATCACATATAAGGTGAGACCCAGCAGGAAGTGGGGGGGTTGAGATTCAGAGACAGACTCTGGGTTGTTAGACTTCAGGTTGTTTGCAGTAATTCTTTACCTCATTTCTATCTTTCCCTCTCTTCTTATCTTTATCTTACTATAATAAATCTATTAGAGCTATTAACAGTCTTGTTAAGGGTTAATTTCTATAAATGGCGACCACGACATTTTTTTACTCTTATAATTTGTCAAACCCATTCTAACTATTACACAGGACTCCATCTTTCCACATAGCCAGCATTCTGAGTGGTGATGAAACAGCCTTGACCATGCCCTTGTCCTGGAACCTGTCACTAAAAATGCTCCTGAGCCCCAGAAGAGATTAGTCAATCAATTGTTTGATGATTAGTTGGTTGGCACCTGGAGGAATGTTGGGTAATAGCCCCAATTTGCTTCCAGTGACCCACAAGTTGGCCCATCACCAGTTGACCTGGTGGAGAATGAGAAAAGTCTTCAGAGAAGGCCTTTCAGGGCAGCTGGGTAGCTCAGGGAGAGAAAGTCAGGCTTAGAGATGGGAAGTCTTAGGTTCAAATCTGGCCTCAGATACTTCCTAGCTGTGTGACCTTGGGTGAGTCACAACTCTCATTGCCTAACCCTGACCACTCTTTTGCCTTGGAACCAATACCTGGTATTGATTCTAAGAAAGGAGGAAGGAAAGAAAGAAAGCAAGAAAGAGAACAAGAAAGAAAGAAAGAAAGCAAGCAAACAAGCAAGCAAGAAAGAAAGAAAGAAAGAAGGAAAGAAGGAAAGAAGGAAAGAAGGAAAGAAAGAGAACAAGAAAGAAAGAAAGAAAGAAAGAAAGAAAGAAAGAAAGAAAGAAAGAAGTAAACTTTCCCTTAAGGAGGTTACATTCTATGGAACAGAGCTAGAAGAATCAAATATGTGAAATAAATACAAACTCTATGCCTGTAGAACTGTTTTGGCTTCAAGATGTGCCAGCTGGAAAGGTTAATGGCTCTGGCAATCCATGAGGTAGATTTTGCTGTTCTGTAATAATAATAACTCATAATAGCTGGCATTATAATTATAGCAGAAAATAGCTATAATAATAATTATATTATAGCATATAATAGTTATAATGAGAAAAATAGCCAACATTTATGGAATGCCTACTATATGCTAAGCATTGTAAGTGCTTTACAATTATCATCTCACTTGATCTTTACAACCATCTTGGCTGATGAAAATAATAGTAATAGCCAGTATTTATATAGTGTCTACTATATGCTAGGCATCATGCTAGGTGCTTTTCTAATATCATCTCATTTGGTCCTCACAATCATCCTGGAAGATAATAATAATAACAACTAGAATTTATATAATGCCTACTATGTGCCAGGCACTGTGCTAAGCACTTTATAAACATTTTCTTATTTGATTATTACAACAACCCTGGGAGGATAGAGTGATATCATTATTCTCATTTTACAGGGGATAAAACTGAGACAGGTAAAGGTTAAGCAAGTCGCCAGGGTCACACAGCAAGTAAGTGTCTGAGGTGGGATTAGAACTCAAGTCTTTCTGATTCTAGGCCCAGTGCTTTATCCACCTCTACACCTTATAAGAAATAATTGAGTGCTGAAAGGAATGATCAACTGGAGGAATTCCATGTGAACTGGAACGACCTCCAAGAATTGATGCAGAGTGAAAGGAACAGAACCAGGAGAACCTTATACATAGAGATGGATACATTGTGGCACAATCAAATGTAATGGACATCTCTACTAGCAGCAATGCAATGATCCAGGACAATTCTGAGGGACTTAGGAGAAGGGATGCTATCCACATCCAAAGAAAGAACTGTCGGAGCAGAAACACAGAAGAAAAACAACTGCTTGATCACATGGTTCGATGAGGATGTGATTAGGGTTTTGATGCTAAAAGATCACTTTACTGCAAATATGAATAACATGAAAATCGGTTTTGAATAAAATGATACATGTAAAACCCAGTGGAATTACTCCAGAAGGGGGGAGGGAAAAGGGGAGGGAAGGAACATGAATCATGTAACTATGGGAAAATATTCTAAATTAAAAAAGAAAAGAAATAATTGAGATTATATGGTGATGGAGTAGCAAATCTGGATGGGATAAAAGCACCCAGTTTGGCCTCTCCATTCAGGGCTTGTCCCCCGCCCCCCCCCCCCCCGTAGTCTCTGGCTTTTTTGAGGCAAATATAAGGGGAAAGGGCTAGCCAATAGGCTTTAAAGTCCAGAGTTCCTGGTTATGTGACCCTGAGTAAGTCAAATCTCAGTGCTCCAAATAACCCTCCAAGACCGTAGGTTGCAAGGTACCAGTCTGCAATGGTAGAAGGAATTTCCTCACTTGGGAGCTCCCAATGAAATGACAAGCCTGGTCCAAGGAGGGGGAAAACAAAGAAAATCTTAAGAGAAAAGCAGCCAGTATTTAGAAGGTGCTTCTTCCTCCACACACCCAAATTTCATTTTATTGAAGACTCAGATACCCTGGGAGGAGCCTGGGCATCCTGCTCTGTCTCTTGCCAGATATGAATACATTTCTCGGCTAGTCACAAGGGCATTGTTTGTCATCTCTCTTTCTTCTTGAACTCCTCCCTGTGTGGTGTAAAATTGAGATTTGAACTCTGGACTTCAATCCCCACAAGCCCTTGCTCCACTTCCCCAAAATGCTTTGTAATCTCACAGAATTCTGAGATGGGCAAGATCGAGAAGGTATTTAAGCTGATTGCAAAGGCTTTTGAGCTCTCTCTTGGACTTCCGTTTTGGGGCAGACGTGGCTCTTTCCATAATGTAGGTGAGGTCTTGTCTAGGCCTCTGGCCTAGGCACGTGTTTTTTCTTATTCTGTATTTTCTTTAATCTTTAATCTTCAATAAACCTCTAAAAAAATATAATACTCCTTGCAGAGAGAAACTAATTCCTACCTGCCTCAGTCTCCCCTAAATTTTAACTGTTACAGTTGGTGACCACTAGATTGGATGAGAACTTCTCAAATTTTTTAGCCTAGATAATGATTTTTTTAAGCAACATTTCTCCAAGATGCTTTTTAGAAAACCATCTTGATCAGCCCTGCTCCTGCGCCTGACCTCTCACCTGGTGCCCTAGCTCCCGGCCCTGTTTGTCTGTGCTCCGGCTCCCGGCCCTGCCCACCCCGTGGTCTTTCTCTTGCTCACCTGGCCCACATGATTCAACCAAGATTGCAATCATCTGGTGACCTGCCTGCCCAACAAACCCAGTTCCTTGGAGCAGATCGCTCAGGACTCATTTCTATCAGCTGGTAACGAAATGGGGTATTGGCTCCACATGGGCGGCCTGGGCTCCACGTGGACTGGGGCAGGAGGAGGTATCAGAGCAGAGGGGAGAGAAAGGGAGAGGAGAAGAAACAGATTTTTCAAGCAGGAAACTTAATAGCAATGGGCTGTTTAAAAGGATGCCTTTTGACTCTTCTGGTAATTTCATTGACTTCACCTGCCTGTCAGGGAGCAGACTCAGCCCAAAGATTCAACTTTAACTTTGAAGGGGCAAATGGCCCAGCGAACTGGGAGCCAGGCCCAGAGACGGGGGTCTCTAGTTGAAATCTGGCCTGAGACACTTCATGGCCATCTGGCCTGGAGCAGATCTCTCAGACCCCATTGTCTAGCCCTTACCACTCTGCCTTCGGACAATAGACATTTAAATGGATAATTAATTAAAAGAAAAAAAAAACACACCTAAAGAACTTCAAAGACACTAAAGGATAAATTTTGAGGCATTTCAAACTCCAATGGTTTATAAAAATCTCTGTATTCTATTGCATTTTTTGTTTAAGGTTTAACTTTGTGATTTTAAGTTCATATATTACTGGATTCAATATTCTCTTACACTGTAGGTTGATTGAATTTATTTTGAATGTACTGAGTTTTGAAATTCTGTTGTTTTCCCCCTATAACTATTGAACAAATATTATTGTAATTAAGCCCATATGAAAAAAAAACAGCCTTTCTACTTTGACTTTGTAAATTATCACATAGATGGACTTCAGGACTGGTTATAATTGTAGAACAACCTTTGGAAAATTTAATGTGCTAAATACCTCAAATGATTTTAAGGGTTTTTTAAATATGATTTTTAGAAAATTTTTTTTAACAATCTCTGGTTATTTTTGCCTGCCCCTACCACGAGGTAAGGCCCATTACAGTAGCTGAAGTGAAATACATTTTATAAACCCCAACCTTCCCACATTTCTAAATATGTGAATGGAAGTTGGGCAGTTAATTTCAGGGCATTTGTATCCCTAAAAAGCCTCACAAAAAAAGGAGCACCCTTCATTTATACTCTTCAGCTCACTATTTTACTTGCACCAGAATGATATATAGATTTCTTGATTATGTTCTTAACCCAAGATGAGTTTTACTTTATTTAAAAATATGTTTAAATACCAAGGTTGAAGAATTGCTATGTTTGTAAAAATTGTGACAAATGTCCATCAATTCATAGGTTTTAAAAATGTCATACAACAACTTCTGTGAAATATGAAAGTGTGTTTGTTTGCTATTGTAATTAATTGGGCTATTGAAAATTTTGGGGATTTTGATATCTACATATTTGTACTACTGTATTTTTAAAAAATGAAAAATTGTTATCTTGTTCAATTCATTTGCCTTCTACTCACAGTGAGCATGGCCAGATATTAAGAGGGAATGGATCTCATTTTTGGTGAGAAAGCCTTGTATTCTATATTTTCTTTGATGACACAAAGTGTCAATGATTATAAGCTACATTTTTGAATTTTAAAGCTCTTTTATTATTATATTTTTCTTGCATGTGCAATATACTTTTTTAGTTTTTTTTTAAATGTTTTCTCTCCTTTTATATTTGAAGCACATGTCACCAGTATTAAGATTTTCTTTAACCTTTTGATTTTTCAGTAATATAAGTTTAAAACATATTTGCTAATGCAGGCCCCAAAAGCTTGTGACTATAAAAACGATGCCACTAATTATTTTAAAAATTATGGGACTTTCATTTAAAAATATGTACTTTCCCTAGAACAAAAATCCAACAACAGGAAAAAGTCAAGTTATAAAAACAATAAAAAAAAATTCTATAGGCCTGACTTTTCTTTAGGGGCTCAGAAAACTACTTTCTCAACAAAAGACCAATCATTCCTTGAGATTTTTTTTCCTCTAAGAGTCTCTGTGTAAGAACTCTTGGTATGGAAACTCTCTCTACAGATGAGAATCTGTGAATCCTCTTTAGCTTGTTATCTTAGAGAGCTGACTGGGGGTACCAAGAGGTTAAGTGACTTGTACAGGGTCACATAGCTTACTAGCTTGTCATACTTGCTGATAATTTTGTCAAATGTAGACCCAGGTTCTCCTATCAAGACCAGCTTTGTATCCACAATGCTACACTGTCTCTCCTTCTTTAAGACAGTCCTATTAATTCCAACTTCATGATAAGGGGTAAAGTTTGACCATCCGGGGATGAACAATAGAACTAAATAAAAAATATTCATTTGGGGCTTCAAAAAAAAAATTATGGGACTTTGCTTAATGATTCTGTCTGATTCCCAGACAAGATATACACACAAGAGCCATTGCACAGAGCCAAAGAAAAGCCAATCCAGGATGGATTGATGCTCTTCTAGGCCAATACAAAGGTCTTAAACCTAGTGTGAAGACTTGAGGTTACTGTGTTTAACATTGTTAGACATAGGCTTTCCTTGTGTCCACACTCACTCTGAAGATACTCACAGATGAGTATCTGCAAACTTGGCTCCTACTTGGCTCCTATAATCTGGTCCCTTTCTTTTCTGCCTCTCATAGTGTGGCAACTTTCTGTGGTCCTGGCTACTGACTGGGTAAATGCATCATTGCTTCGACCATTTTGATTGGGCCCTGATTGAAGGACCTGTTAAAGATTTATTTTTCTTTTACTTGGAATTTTTACACATAAGACTTTGATAGTCTATATTTTCATCCAGAAAATTTTTTTATTTGGATTTTTCTGATATCTTTTTAATATCTCTTACCAATTGATTCATATACCTCATACCTCAGCCATGCATCCCTAAGTGATTCTGTATTTGTCAATCACCCTCTTAATGGGGGGAATTAAAAAATGTCATTTAAATTGCAAAGTTTAAATTCCTTTTGAGAAGAATTTTAGGTAAAGAAGATGCCACCTCTCTGAATCCAGAACTGAACTGTTGGAGAAAACATAATGAAGAAGCCTCCAGACCACAAGCTGCACAAAAATGAACTTTGGATGTGGTTGATTGAACATTTATTTGTATGTATACTTTCATGCCAAAGGGGACTCCCCCCTAACTGGCTTTTTGTCAATGCGTTCAGCAATTATTGTTTTTTTTTCTTATCCTCAAATTATTGTAATTTTTAAATTGATTATGTTTTTATGATCCTTTGGGGAAGGACTTCTTCCCAGAGGATCAAATGGGGGGGGGGGGGAATATAAAATTGAGATTTGAACTCTGGACTTCAATCCCCACAAGCCCTTGCTCCACTTCCCCAAAATGCTTTGCAATCTCACGGAATTCTGAGGTGGGCGAGATCGAGAAGGTATTTAAGCTGATTGCAAAGGCTTTTGAGCTCTCTCTTGGACTTCCGTTTTGGGGCAGACGTGGCTCTTTCCATATTGTAGGTTATCTTGTCTAGGCCTCTGGCCTAGGCACGTGTTTTTTCTTATTCTGTATTTTCTTTAATCTTTAATAACCTCATAAAATATAATACTCCTTGCAGAGAGAAATTAATTTCTACCTGCCTCAGTCTCCCCTAAAATTTAATCTTTACAGTGGTGGGCTCTCTTAGGTCCTGCTGGATGGGTAGCATTTCCTCCCTCGTGCTCAATGGTGAGAAGCTACTCTATACCTCTGCCTTCTGAGCTCTGGGTCCCAGGTAGAGTGTCCCCAAGGTTCCTTGGGGACTTCCCCAGGCCCTTCTCTGGAGATCAGGGTTCCATTGTGCCATGTCGGGGGGAAATCCAGAAGGAGGGAAATCGGTCGAGTCCACAAGGTTCTCCCCTAGACTCAGAAGGATCTCCAGATCCAGGAGGCAGTCTGTCACCTGTTAGAGCGGGGCTGTGTGCATGAACAACTCTGAGCACAGGCTGCTAATTGGGCTGGAGGGGAAGCTGGAGGGCAGCCATGACCATAAAAGAAAACCCACACATGTGCTCACAAAGCAAGGTGAGAATACTCTTTGTGGAGCTGGACCATTCCCTTTACTTCAACTCATTTACCATCTGTGCAAATAATAGCTCAGGCAGTGTGGGAGTGGAGTGAGTCCAGAAGCCAAGAAGACCCAGGTTCTAGTTCTGCCTCTCACACATCCTGCTGTGTCACCCTGGACAAGTCTCCTGAGCTCTCAGAAATGTCTCTCAGATTATAAGTCAGAGAGCAGGTATCCATCTGCCCTGGAAGACTGAGCGTTCTTAGGGGGAGCTGGATGGCTCAGAGCCAGGTCTAGAGATGGGATGTCCTGGGTTCAAAGTTGACCTGGCCATGTGATCCTGGTCAAGTCACTTAACCCCCATTGCCTAGCCCTTGCTGCTCTTCTGTCTTGGAACAGATACACAGTATTGATTCTAAGATGGAAGGTGAGGGTTAAAAAAAAGAGTGAGAGTCCTCTTGGGATATGAAATAGTTGGCTAAGCTGCCAGCCATGGAGCCCAGAGGACCTGGATATCAGACTTTAACCCATCACGCACTAATTGATGGGACCATGAGACAAGTCTCTAAGACTCCAAGTAACAGAAGGGTTGTTGGTCTGAATCAAGGAAGGGAGTTTCCACACAGGGATTTCTGCATGCCTAAGAACTCATTGGTTCAGATTTTTGAAAAATGTGAGGACATTGTGCTAGGTCCTGAGGCTACAGAGGCAAGAGGGAATAATGGTCCCTTCCCACAACATTTGCAGCAATTGAGAGGAAGAAGAGGCAAAAAGATGAGAAATAGTTTTTCAGTGAAAGAGTACTAAATGGGGGGGGTGGCAAAAAAGCCTTGTCTAGGAGGTTAGGGTTAGGGTTACAACGGAATCTGGAAGGAAGCTGGGAATTCTAAGACACTAAGGTGAGACAGCTCATTGGGCCATAGATTTTGGGGCTGAAGGAATTTTGTAGGTCTCCTTTATTTTATAGATAAGGAAATGGAGTCTAAGGAGTTAAAGTGACTTGTCCAAGGTCATACAAGTGGCAGATTGAGGATATAAATGCAGGTCCTCTGACTCTCAAGCCATTGATTTGTACTTTAGATTATGATGGCGTCTATAATTTGTGTATGTGTGTGTGCATACACACACAAATTTACATATATGTGTATAACCACATATTTAACTATATTTATATAATTCAATCACTCCGTCTCCTCTCTTTCTCTTTTCTCTGTCTCCTATCTTTTTCTCTCAGTCTCTCTGACTGTCTCTGTTTCCTCTCTCTGTCTCTGTCTGTCTATCTCTGTGACTCTCTGTCCTTCTCTTTCTCTGTGTATGTCCCTTTCTCTTTCTGCCTATCTGATTCCATCCCCCCCCCCTCTCTCCCTCCCTCTCCCTCTCCCTCTTCCTCTCTCTCTCTCTCTTTCTCTTTCTCTCTCTCCCTCTCTCTCTCTCCCTCTCTCTCTCTCTCTCTCTCTCTCTCTCCCTCTCTCTCTCTCTCTCTCTCTCTCTCTCTCTCTCTCTCTCTCTCCCTCCTCTTTCTCTTTCTCCCTTTTTCTTTTTCTCTTTCTGTCTCTCTCTGCAGCTCTGGGCTCCTTATTTTAGGAAGAACACTGATGTGCCTTAGCTTTGAGTCCCCCTTCTTTCAGGAAGCTTTTCCTGGCACCCACTAATTCTAGAGACTTTCCTCTGTTGATGATCTCCAAATTTTCCCATCACCCCTCTGGACATTTCTGTTTGCATGCATTTTCCTCATTGGACCGTGAGCTCCTTGAGAGTCTCCCACCTTCTTTTGCATCCCTAAAGCTTCATACAGTGCCTGGTACATAGTAGGCACCTAATGAATCCTTCTTGACTGACTGTTGGGGCTTATTTTGAAGAGGGAGATCAGTCAAGGTGAGGACACTAAAGTCTACATCATCTGAGGAGTCATTAAAGGATTTGGGAATGTTTAGCCTGGAGGAGAAAAGCAGATTGGCAAGAGCTCTCACTGATGAACAGTGTTCAGGTATTTAAGCACCTACTATGTGCCAGGCACTGAGGAGCCAAGTATAAAGAAAGAAACATTCCTTGCTTTCCAAGCTCACATTCTAATGGGAGAGAAAAGTAGGGCACGGAAAAATATCTCTGGCATAAATACAGGGCTTTGCCACATGAAGCAGCTCAGCCCAAGGTAGTTCAAGATGGAGGGTACTAGAAGGCAGGCCCAGGCTTCTGGTGGGAGGAGGAGGAGGAGGATGACTGCCGAGGACCATAACCAATCCTAATCCTGGTCCAGTCCAGAGACAGATCCAGTACCCTAGAAAGAACACTCAAACCAGGGTTTTTGTTGCCATTGGGAGAGGTGACATTCACTATGATAATAATACAGTTTAATTATTCATATGGTTAAATTTACATAATATAACTCTATTATTAATATTAACAACAACAATAATAATGTCACCTAAATGGCAACAAATGCCCTCAATTTGCTCTTTTTTTTTAAACCCTCACCTTCCATCTTGGAGTCAATACTGTGTTTTGGTTCCAAGGAAGAAGAGAAGTAAGGGCTAGGCAATGGGGGCTAAGTGACTTACCCAGGGTCACACAGCTGGGAAGGGTCTGAGGCCAGATTTGAACCCAGGACCTCCTTTTCCTTTGGGACAAATTGTTCTCCTGTGCCCATTCCACTGGAGGAAGTCTTGACCTGTCTGGCGTAGACACCCCCTAATCAGTGATGGATTTGAGACCTGTTGGTTACCCTCAACCTGGTTTAGTCCTTCTTGCCATGATGTGGCAGCTGAGCATGCTACAGCTTCTTGGAACCCCAGGCAATAGATCAAGGTATGTAATGTGCGTAATTATGTTTGCGTATACATAGACACCTATATGCACATCCTGACTGCTTGACAATGGAAGCCACCATTCCAAGACCCTTTATCAATGTCCTCCTCCAGTCTGGTTCTGACTCCCTACCCCTCTCTCTATGCCCCAGAGTAGGGACTCCCCACGTACCAGTGGCCAGAGCCCAATGGACTGTGTCCGGGGGGCTGGAGATGAAAACCTGTAAGACAGGGAAGGTCCCAGGGTGGCCCGCTGTTGGGAACACTGCCCATGGCTTGGCCTTCCAGAGACATGTCTAGCCTGCTTGAGGAGGCTTGTTCCACCTTGGTCCCTGCTTCTCCACCTAACGGTAACACTAGCCTCACTCTCACCTCCAGCGTGGCACAGCGGAGGCTAATTTGCTTTCCTCTGGGGCCATCAGGGTCAGACCTGAGGTGTTCCAAAGAGCCTGGAGTGGAGGAGAGGGAGGGTGGAAGGGTGGAGACAGTATTTATCTCTCTTTTCACAAGCCTGGCCCAGATAAAGGAAGTGTCCTCATGCTCTGGGCATCTTGGACACCAGATAGCTGACTATTAAGCCTCTGTGTCTCAGGAGGAAGGAAGTGATGAGCAATGGGTCTGAATACTCCTGGGGCTGCCGAGATAGAGGACTGAGTGAGAATGGGAAACTAGAGGCAGACTAATGGGGCATCCCTTAAGGTTGTTTTTTTTTTTTTAAGCCCTTATCTTCTGTCTTAGAATCAATACGGTGTATTGGCTCTAAAGCAGAAGAACAGTAAGGACTAGGTAATGAAGGTTAAGTGACTTGCCCAGGGTCACACAGCTAGAAAGTATATAAGAACAGATTTGAACCCAGGACCACCCATCTCCAGGCCTGGTTCTCTATCTACTGGACCACCTAGCTTCCCATTGATTTAAAATTTGAAAATTCCAGAAGACTGACCCTCCCTATCCCTCCCACTCCATTTATATACAATATAATACAAATAAGAAGTAATATGGTAGAGGGTCTACAGGGCTGACCCTGGAATCAGGAGCCTTGGGTTCAAGTCCTGCCTCTGTTACATATTGGCTTAGCTGTGTGATCACTGGTAAATTAGTTCATCTCTCAGTGTCCCAGGCAACTCTTTAAGCCTAGAATTTCTATTTTAGGCCAGTCATTGATCTGCATTTGTATTCATCATGCTCTGCTCATGAAACCCTAAGTCTAGGGGAAAAAATAATTCATGAGCAATGACCAGACCTTAATCACAGCCTTTTGGGGACTCAGAAGCTATGTCGGAGGACTTGGGTTTGAACTCTGCTCCTTATTATCTATGTGATCTGACCCCTATTTGGGTTGCAGTTTCTTCATTTGTAAGATGAAAAGAATGGACTCCGTGGTCGCCTCTAGCATACGAGAGAAGATAGGAAATAAGAGTGCAGACAAAATGAATGCTGAGGGACAGGTAAGTGGTGTAATGGATAGAGCTCTGGGCTCATTGTCAAGAAGACCTGAGTTCAAATCCAGCCGCAGAAACTTATTAGCTGTGTGACCCTGGGCAAGTCACTTGACCCCTATTTGACTCAGTTTCCACAACTGGAAAATGAATTGGAAAAGGAAATGGCAAACCATTCTGACATCTATGCCAAGAAAACCCCATATACGGTCACGAAGAGTCAGATATAACTGAACAAAATAAAAAATGGGGTAATTTAGATGGGAGATCTAGGAAACCCAGACCTTTCCTTTTCTCTTCCCTCCCTCCAGGAAACTTCTCTAGTTCTTTGAGCCTCACTTTCTATGACTCTAAGAACATCTGGAAAATGTATTATTATTGTTGAGTAGTGTCTGATTCTTCATGGCCTCATTTGGGTGTTTCTTGGCAAAGATACTGGAATGGTTTGCTATTTCCTTCTCTAGTTTATTTGACAGATGAGGAAACTGAGGCAGACAGTCAAGTGACTTGCTCAGGATCACACTGCTAGCAAGTGTCTGAGACTAGATTTGAACTCAGGAAGATGGCTCCAGGCCCAGTGCTTTATCCACTGTACCATGCAGGTGTCTGAAAAATAGATCTAATTATTTAACCTGTGTGATTTACCAATTATGCTCACTATATTTGCCTTAGTAAGTGCCCATTTTTACAAGTTAATTAAGTCTAGCTAGCTAATTGATTTCAAGTGATAACCCGGGGGAGAAGTAAAGAGCACACACTGGTGGGGGCTTGTGAGTAATAACATTAGAAAACAAATCTCTAAGTCCTCAGCGTTACCCCTAGAACTCTGAGGGGGAAAGGAGCCAGCTGCTCTTCAGGGACCCAGAAGCCAGTGTGAGTGGACATTTAAAAAGTGAGCCCACATAGGTGGGGTGGGGGGGGCAACTGGGTAGCTCAGTGGATTGGGAGCCAGGCCTAGAGATGGGAGGTCCTGGGTTCAAATCTGGCCTCAGACACTTCTCAGCTGTGTGACCCTGGGCAAGTCACTTGACCCCCATGGCCTAGCCCTTACCACTCTTCTGCCTTCTGCCTTTTGACTCCAAGATGGAAGGTGAGGGTTTAAAAAAAAAAAAGTGAGCCCACAACATGAGCCACAGTGGGAAGTGTCTTCCATCCAAGGCAAACAGAGGATTTCATCCTGGGGACAATCGGGAGCCACTGAAATTGATGGAATGGTAGAGAAAGATTCTATCTCAGCAGTCAGTTTTTATCTGGACATTGTCCACACAGGGAGGGGATCCTGACCTTGTGTCCATTGTAGTCCTGTCTCTGGAGGAAAGGCCATGACTTCTGGGTTCTAGACCCCAACTCTGCCACTCTCTAGCTGGATGTTCTTGAGCTCCCTTGTGGCACCCCACTTTCCTACTCAGTGAAATTAGAGCGTTGGAGCAGGACCCTCCAAATGTCTTTCTGAATGGGGTGACCCCTGGGGTCTCTTCTGGCTCTGGCTTTCTCGGGGTCTAGGATTCCACACACCCCAGGAAGCCCAATAGGCAAATCCAGGGCCCCCACCTTGTTCCTCTCTGCGCCCTCCCCTCCACTTCCTGCCCTTTTAGCTTATCATTACTAAACGATTCTTCCAGCGCCTCATGGAAATAACCACTGACCTATTTTTGTGGCTTGGAATACTTAGAAAGCAGTCCCAAGGTGGTTTGGAAATTCCCTCTTCCTGCAGGTCCCCCAAGACTGCAGAAACACCTACCATTTCCTCCTACATTGGGACCAGCGAGGAGCAAACTTATTGCATTTTCTCCAAAACCACAGCTTGCTCTTTTCAAGCAGGGACCTCAAACATTCTCAGAGTAAGCTTCTCATGGCCTCCTAGAGAGCAGGGGAGAGATCACGGGATCACAGGGAATCCTTGAATCTCCCGGGAAGACAAAGGAGTCGCCACTGGCAGGTTCTTCTGAAAACATCCTGCTAAAGACTCCTGAGTGGTCAGTGCCTTCAGTGGGGGCTCAAGGATGCTGGTTGGAGAAGTACCAGAAGTCAAATACCTCCCATGATGCCATTGGGATGGCCCGTTGCCCCCTGGGAAAGGCCCCCTTCTTCTTGCTTCTAAACATCGAGGAGGATCTCGAGCCATTGGCTTTGCTTTTATAGACCTGGTTTGAATCTCCCATCAACTTTAGGGCAGCGTAGACAGGAAGTGGCTGGGAAATCTTAGTACAATGAATCCCCACCTCAGAGAGGAAGGTTCCTATGAACCGTCTGTCTGAACTCCAACAGGAAATCTTGGCCTTGACTAGAAGCCAGAGCCACCAGTCCTGAGAGCTCGAGGAATCATCAGGGTGATGGCCTCTGCTTGGACTGGGGTTCAAGGGGGGGCAGAGATTAGGAGAGGGTGAATTCACAGGGTGATTCCTGTCCTGAGTCACTTCTATGGTGGGCCCCGGGGGCTTCCACCCACCCTTAGGAGACCTGCTGCTTGGGGGCACTGGGGAGGGGCGATGGACCCTCTGTGAAGTCTTTAGCCTGGTTCTATTATTTGCATATGGACTGGGCTGTGAAGACCCCTGCATTTTCTGTCCCCACCAGCACCCTCTGGTCCTGCAATGACACCTCTGAAGGGAGGAAGCCTGTGGGGAGAGGGGTAAGACTCAGGGTAGGGGCTGCCCCACTTCTCAGTGGCCATGTCCCCCAGGCAGAGAGTCTCTGCTTTGTGGAGCTGCATGCCATTGGTGGGCTCATCCACACTGCCCCCATTTCCACAGAGTTTCTCTTAGCTGGCAGGCAGCAGAGGTTAAACCGAGATCCGAAGTCTATAGGGTCTTTGAAGGGGCCTCAGAGGATATTTCATCCAATCACATCATTCTATACAGAAGGAAATTAAGGGTCAGGGCAGGATTTGAACCCTGGACCTCTGATTCATCGTAGGAGACCTGGACAAATTAGATCTGGAGTCAGAGGACAAACCCTACTGCTGCTGCTTACTGCCTGTGTGACCTTGGGCAAATCACCTCACATTTCTTGGCCTCAGACATCAATAAACATGGACTGGGGAAGCTAGTGGAGAGAGCACCAGGTCTGGAGTCAGGAAGACCTGGGTACAATTCTGTCCTCATGTGTGACCTTGGACATGTCACTTAATTCTTATTGCTTAGCTCTTGTCACTCTTTCATCTTAGAAATAATACTAGGACAGAAGGTAAGAGTTAAAGGAAAAAAAACCCACAAGTACCTACAATGTACCAGGCACTGTGCTAAGTGCTGGGGATAGAAAATAGCAGCAAAAGGGAGTCCCTGCCCTCCAAGAGCTTATAATCTAATAGGAGAGACAATTGATGGAAAGCAGGCTAAATGTTCCTTCTTCTATGCAATGAGAGTGCTGACCCAGACAATTTCCAAACATCCTTTCTGGACTCTAAAACCCTCTGACCTTGGATAAGTCACCATCTTTCTCCCCTATAAAGCAAGACGATTGGGTTCTTCCCAGCTCTAAAGTTCTACAAAGGGTCTAGTGCTTGGTGGTTTCATCAGCCCCAGCTGGATTTAATTATCCTCTCTCTGGACACCAGATTTATAGACCAAGCCCTACCTTCTCTCCTGAGCTCCAGATCTTCATTGCCAACTGTCTATTTCATGTCTCCACCTGAATGTCCCACCTGCATCCAGCTCTTTGCCCAGTGCCTGGCCCATAGTAGGAGCTTCATAAAAGCATCTCAAAATGGGTGTATTCACCAAAGACTTCACCCTCTCACCTCCCACCTAAGCCTACCTCTCCTCCATATTTCCCTATTCTGTTGTTTCCTGATGCCAAGCTTTTTATTTCTTTTTTAACTCTTACCTTCCATCTTAGAATCAATATTATAGATTGGTTCCAAGGCAGAAGAGTATTAAGGACTGAGGAACAGGGGTTACGTGACTTGCCCAGGGTCACACAGTTAGAATGTGTCTGGGGCCAGATTTTCGATTTCTGTCATCCACCCTCCCATATCTGATTGGGTGCCAAGCCTTTTCAGCCTGATTCCACCTCTCTGGCACGCATTGTCTTCTCTGCCACCCACACAGCCACTGCCCTGGCTGGGGCTCTCCCTCCTCATCTCTCATCTGCTTTGCCTGTAGAGACTCCCAATGGGTTTCCAGCTTCCCGGCCCTGCCCTCTCCATCCTCTACAGGGCTGCCAAAATAATCTTGTTAAAGCACAGGCCTGAACATATCACACACCTACTCAGCACCTTCAGATACTCACTGTTGTCGTTAGTGTCAGAGACAGGCCTTTGTGGTCTGGGTCCCATTGTAGGGGAGGAGGATGGGCAGGAGCCCTCCAAACATCCAGACCTTTATGCAAACTTCTGCCCATCTCGGTGACCATTGGCCATGCCCAGAATCTGGCCCTTCATCTCTTGTTTTGTACCTGTGCAGGCTATCCTTCGTGCTATTACGTGAAGGATATTTATATATCCTTCATGCTATTATTATTACAGCCCTATAGCAATCTTTCCTTCTTCTTCTTTCTTCTTCTTCTTCTTCTTCTTCTTCTTCTTCTTCTTCTTCTTCTTCTTCTTCTTCTTCTTCTTCTTCTTCTTCTTCTTCTTCTTCTTCTTCTTCTTCTTCTTCTTCTTCTTCTTCTTCTTCTTCTTCTTCTTCTTCTTCTTCTTCTTCTTCTTCTTCTTCTTCTTCTTCTTCTTCTTCTTCTTCTTCTTCTTCTTCTTCTTCTTCTTCTTCTTCTTCTTCTTCTTCTTCTTCTTCTTCTTCTTCTTCTTCTTCTTCATGATATTTAGTGTTTCCTCTATTAGAATATGAACTTTTGAGGACACAGATTGTCTCACTTTTATTTGTATCTGTGTCCTTGGCTCTCAGAAGAGTGCCTAGCCCAGAGTAAGCATGTGTTAAAATGCATTTTTTATCCATCCACTCATTCATTAATTCATGTACACCAAAATATAGCAGCAGTTTCTGTAGTAGCAGCAAAGATTAAGAATAGATGCTTGTTGGTTAGGGAATGGTCATACAAATTCTGGACCATGAATAAAATGGGATATGACTGTGCTTTAAGAAACCACAAGCAAGAAGAATTCAGAAATGCATGGGAAAACACATATGAAATAAATTTAAGCAAGTGTAAGGGGTAGGTAATTGGGGTTAAATGACTTGCCATGGGTCACATAGCTAGGAACTGTCTGAGATCAGATTTGAACTCAGGAACTTCCATCTCCAGGCTTGGTGCTCTTATCTATTATGCTGCCTAGCTGTTCCTCTTCATCAATTTTTATAAATTTCTCATTTGATTCTTTCAACCACTCTGGGAAATAGGTACTATTATTAGACTCATTTTTCAGAAATTAATGGGAGTCTAATGGAAAGACTGCTAGACTTGGATTTGGATGAGTCCCTGGATCTTCCTTGCCTTTTTAAAAAACATTTACCTTCTGTATTAGAATTAATACTGTGTATTGGTTTCAAGGCAGAAGTGTGGTAAGGGCTAGGCAATGGGGGTTAAAGGACTAGTCCAGGGTCATACAACTAGGAAGTACCCAAGGACAGCTTTGAACCAAGGACTTTCCATCTCTAGACCTGCTTCTCTATCCACCGAGCCACTTAGCTGCCCCTCTATCAATTTATCTTAAAGATGTAAGATATCATTATCAATAGAAGGTATTGGTAGGCACTGTGCCAAATTCTGTGGCTACAAAGTAAAGCCCTCAAGGAGTTTACAATCTAACAGTGGAGACATACAGACAACTACAAGACAGATACAGTAAATGGAGGTGTTCTCCGAGGGAAGGTTCTAGTAGTAGGGGAATGGGAGGGTGTCGGATCAGAGAAAGTCTCCTGAAAAATGTGGGGTGGTTGGATTTTCTATGGGCCTTAGAGGAAGTCAGATGACAGAGGTGAGGAGGGAGAACAAACCAGGCATGGGGGATAGGCAGCCAGTGAAGAGTCAGGATAGTGTGGTTTTTGATGAATGGTTAATAATGTTGAGAATAAAGTATAAGGTAGGAAGGAAGGGGGTGCAGCTAGGTGGCTCACCACTACAAAATCAGGCCTGGAAATGAGAGGTCCTGGGTACAAATCTGGCCTCAAATATTCCCTAGCTGTGTGACTCTGGGCAATTCACTTAACCCCCACTGCCCAGCCCTTACCTCAAATACACAGTATTCATTTAAAGACAAAAGTTATAGACTTAAAAAAAAAGAAAGGAAGGTAGGTAGGAAGCAATTAGATAGTGAAAGGTTTTAAAGGTAAAATAGTTATACATTTAATTTTTTAAATTTTTATTTATTTATTTAAAAATATTTTTCCAAAGTTACACGATTCATGTTACCTCCTTCCCCTCTTCCTTCTCCTGTTCCTGGTTCTAACAAGCAATTCCACTGGGTTTCACATGTGTCATTGATCAAAATCTATTTCCATATTATTGATATTTGCATTAGGGTGATCATTTAGAGTCTACATCCCCAGTCATGTAGTCATGTCCCCATCGACCATGTGATCAAGCAATTGTTTTTCTTCTGTGTTTCCGCTCCCCCAGTTCTTTCTCTGGATGTGGATAGCATTCTTTCTCATAAGTCCCTCAGAATTGTCCTGGCAAAGTCTATTACATTTGATCATCCCACAATGTTTCAGTAACTGTGTACACTGTTCTGGTTTCTCAATTCACTCCATATTAGTTCATGGAGGTCTTTCCAGTTCTTTTAGAAACCAAACAGCTCATCATTCCTTATAGCACAGTAGTACTCCATCACCATCAGATATGGCAATTTGTCCAGCCATTCCCCAACCCTTCAATAAATTTATTTATAAAAAAATAACTTTAATGAAATTGATTTAAAATCATTTAAATTTAAAGGAAACAAAAAAAAACCTGATAATTTCTTTTTTTTAATTTTTATTTGGTCATTTCCAAATATTATTCATTGGAAACAAAGATCATTTTCTTTCCTTCCCTCCCCCCCTCCCCCACCACCTCTCCCATAGCCCACGCCCAATTCCACTGGGTATCACATGTATTCTTGATTCAAACCCATTTCCATGTTGTTGGTATTTGCATTAGAGTATTCATTTAGAGTCTCTCCTCAGTCAAAACCTGATAATTTAATTAAAGTTAAGTTAATTTAAAAATATATTATATTAGAATTAAATTAATTTTATGTGAGGTACTGAACAGATCAATCATGCTGCATTTCTCAAGTACCTTCTCTGTGCCAGGCACTATGCTAAACACTAGGGGAACCAAGACAGAAATGAAACCATTTCTGCCTTCATGGAGCTTACATTGTATAAAGGGAGATAACATGTGTATATATACATTCATACACAAAATAAATACAAGACAATTTATAGGGGAAATACTCCAGGCAGCTGCTGCCTTCTCTGTTGATTACGTCCAACTTAACCTGTCTATGGGTCTTGTTTGTAATTAGTTGTTTGCCTGTTTTCTCCTCTCATTAGACTGTGAGCTCCTTGAGGACAGGCTGTTTTTGTCTTTCTTTGCATCTCCAGCACATAGTAGTAGACCTTTAATAAATGAGTGTTGACTAACTAGCTGATTGGAGGAAAGGATTCCTGTGGGACGAAGTGTTTGAGTTGAACTTTGAGAGAAATTAGGTATTCTAAGAGATGAAGGGAAATATTCTGGGCAGGGGACACAGCTTGAGCAAAGGCATAGATAGGCTATGGAATGTTATATATAATGAAGGTCAAGAAAGCTAGTTTGATTGAGTGGTAGACTTTGAACTGGGTGATGTGTAATAAGGATGGAGGGGGCAGCTGGGTAGCTCAGTGGATTGAGAGCCAGGCCTAGAGACGGGAGGTCCTAGGTTCAAATCTGACCTCAGACACTTCCCAGTTGTGTGACCCTGGGCAAGTCACTTGACCCCCATTGCCTAGCCCTTACCACTCTTCTGCCTTGGAACCAATACACAGTATTGACTCCAAGATGGAAGGTAAGGGTTTAAAAAAAAATAAGGATGGAAAGGGAGATAGGAGTTTATGTTTGATTCTAGAGTCAAGATGTAATAGGAAGTCACTGGAGTTTGCTGGTGGAGTGGTAGGAGCAAGGGAGACCAGAAAGAAGATAAGGAATCTGTGCTTTAGAAACACAATTTTAGCATTTGTGTGTGAAATGTATAATATTCTGAAGAGAAGAGGCAGGGAGTTCAATTTGGAGACTGCAATAGTTCAGGAGAGAGGTGATAAGACATTGGACCAAGTATAAAAAAAGGAGATAACTAGGAGAGAGGTTGAGGAGGTAGACAAGACTAGAAACAAAAGCCCTGTCTGAAAGTTCTCCTTTTTGCTTTACCTGTTGTGTATAGATTGGAGTGGGGGTTCCTTTTTTAAACACTTCTTTTCTGGCTTAGTAACAACTCTAAGACAAGGGCTAGGCAAGAGAGGTTAAGTGACTTGCCCAGGATCATATAGTTAGGAAGTATCTGAGGGCAGATTTGAACCCAGGTCCTTGACTCTAAGCTTGGCTCTCCATCCACTGAGCCACCTGGCTGCCCATCAGGAGGATGAGTTTCTAATTTGGACAGGCTGGTATCTCTCTCTCTCTCTCTCTCTCTCTCTCTCTCTCTCTCTCTCTCCATTTATCTATCTATCCATCCATCTATCTCTCTCTCTTCATCTTTCTTTCTTTCTTTCTTTCTTTCTTTCTTTCTTTCTTTCTTTCTTTCTTTCTTTCTTTCTTTCTTTCTTTCTTTCTTTCTTTCTTTCTTTCTTTCTTTCTTTCTTTCTTTCTTTCTTTCTTTCTTTCTTTCTTTCTTTCTTTCTTTCTTTCTTTCTTTCTTTCTTTCTTTCTTTCTTTCTTTCTTTCTTTCTTTCTTTCTTTCTTTCTTTCTTCTTTTTCTTTCTATATATCTATCTATGTCTATCTATATCCGTCTGTCTATCTATTTATGCTAATATATAACAATAATATAATACTAATATATACTAATACTAAAATCTATAGACTAGCTCTTCTCAGAAGCATGGTTTGTTTTTTAAAATTCAGAATTGATGGAGATGCTAGTAATAACTATCATTTATATAATGCTTAAGCTTTGCAAAGCATTTTATATATATTATCTCATTTTGATCCTCACAATAACCCTGGGAGGCAATGCTATTATTTTTTATAGATGAGAAAATTGAAACAGACATTTCCATGACTTGCCTAGAGACACACGGCTCAGTATCTGAGACAGAATTCGAATTCAAGTCTTTCTAACTCCAAGTCCAGAACCACCTGGCTACTAAATTTCACTCAGATTAGTGAAAGTAGGGATGTAATTTTCCCCTCCATTTCCAGGCCACCTGAAGTCTATCCATTATAGAACCCGGGAGAAGAATCGGTGACTTTGGTCCTAGAAACTATCTCAAAAGAATGAAAAGTCAGAAATTCAGATCATCAACAAACTTAATAGGAGCTTTATTCCTTGTCATCTGCTTAGTATTCACTTCCTGAGCCATGAACATGCCCTTTGTCCAGACTGACAATGAGATGGAGCTATTGTGTGGAAGAGTGAGCTCTCAGGCTCTTGTAAAAGTTCTTAGCCCCTCGCAGAGGCTACAACAGCAGAGCAAAGCCAGCCACAGAGACAAGTCTATAAATATTTATTAGGTGTCTGCCATATGTGGTGTACAGTACTAAGAATTAGGGACCAGAGAGAAGACAAAAATAGCCCCTGGCCTCAAGGAGCTTATAGTTGAATGGGATGCAAGATGCGAATAATTATATACAAACAAGTTCTAGACAGAATAAACTGGAGATAATCCTAGATGGAAGGAACCAGAATTAAAGAGAATCAGAAAAAAATTTCTTGCAGAAAGTGGGATTTTAGCTGAAAAATTTTTAGTTAACTTTTAAATTATGAGAATATTTTATTTTATCAATTACATATAATAACAATTTTCCACATAAGTTTTCTGAAGTTACATCATCCAAATTGTCTCCCTTTCTCCCTTCCCTTCCCCCTCCCCCTCCCAGAGCTGGCAAGCACTTTGATCCAGGTTATACATGTATTTTCATGCAAAGCACATTTCCGTATTGATCATTTTTGTATGAGAATAATCATGTAAAACCCCAAACCCAAATAAACTAAAGTGAAAACTCACCTGCTTTGACCTGAGTTCTGACTCCCCCAGTTCTTTCTCTGGAGGTAGGTAGCTTTCTTTGTCTTAAGTCCCTCATATTGTCCTGGATCATTGCATTGCTGAGAATAGCCAAGTCTATCACAGTTGATCATTCCACGATATAGCTGTTACTGGGTATAATGTTTTCCTGGTTTTGCTTATTTCACTCTGCATCAGTTCATGGAGGTCTTTCCAAGAAAAGTGGGATTTTAGATGAAACTTGAAGGAAGACAAGAGGCAGAGGAGAGAAAGGAGAGCATTCCAGCCACTAGCAATAAGAAAAAGCACAGAGTTAGAAGATAAAGTATTATATTCAAGGAAGGACAAGGAAGCCAGTGTCACTGGATTCAAAAGATATATTGAGGAGTAAGGTTTAAAAAGACTAGAAAAAGGAGTAGTTGGGTGGCTCAATGGAAAGAGAACCAGGTCTAGAGATCCTGGATTCAAATCTGTAGCCTCAGATACCTCCTATCTGTGTGATCCTTGGCAAGAAACTTAATTCCTAACGTCTAGTCCTTTCTGCTCTTCTGCCTTGGAACCAATACTTAGTATTGATTCTAAGACAGCAGGTATGAATTAAAAAAAAAAAAGATTGGAAAGATATGAAAGAGTCAGGTATGGAAGACTATAAGAGACAGAGCTATATTTGATCCTAGAGGTAGTAGGGAGCCACTGAAGTTCCCTGACTAGCGAGAGGTTGGAATGATTAGATGTGTGCTTCAGAAAGATCTCTCGGCTTTAGGAAGGTCACTTTGATAGCTGAGCAGCAGATGGACAAATGAGGAGAGTCCTAAGTTAGGGAAAGCAACCATAATTCTATTGTAATCATCCAGGCATAAGGTGTTAAAGGCCTGAACCAGGGTGGTGACATTGTCACAGTAGAGAAGGGAGATTATATGAGAGATGTTCCAAAGAGAATCAACAGCCCTTAGAAACAGATTGAATGGGGTAGTGGTGAGAGAGAGTGAAAAGTCACAGATGCCTGGTGGCCAGAAGATGGTAATGGAGAAGTTAATAAGAGGGGAAAGTTTGAGGGAAAGGCTGAGTTCAAATTTGGACATGTTGGGCTTAGAAGGGCTATAGGACATTCAGTTCGAAATGCAGCAGTAGGCTGTAGGAGTTGCAAGACAGAAGGTCAGGAGAGAGGGTGAATAAACAGATTTGAGAGTCATTTGCCTAGAGATGATAACTGAATACAACTTGGTGATAAAATCACCAAATAAAATAGCATAGGAGAAGAGAAGAAGTCCCAGGATAAAACATTGGGGGACTCCTCCATTTAGTAGATGTGACCAGGATGAAGGTCCAGCTAAGGAGACTGAGAAAGAGAGGTCAGAAGAGGAGAACCAGTGGTGCCACAGGGATGTAGAGAGAAGAAAGTATCAAGGAGAAGAGGGAGGGAGAGCAATAGAGGGGTCAAGAAAGATGAGGACTGAGAAAAGGCCATTGGATTTGGCAATTAAGCATTCACTGGTAGCTTTGGAGAGAGCAGATTTGGTGGAATAATGAGGCAGAGATGAGAAGCAAATGAGAAGAAAAGAAATGGAGGAACCAATCAGAGAGGGCCTTTACGAAGAGAAAGGAGGAATATAGGATGCAGTTAGGAGAAGAGATGGTCAAGTAAGGGCTTTTAGGGGTTGGAATTGAGAGTCAGGTTTGTAGGCAACAGGAAAAGAGCTAGTAGGCAAGGCGAGATTAAAGATTAGTGAGAAAGGATGAGAGAGAGGGCAATCTGCTGGAGAAGACAAAATGAAACAGGATCACTTGTGCATGTCCAAGGGTTGCTTTAACAAGGAGAAGGATCTCCTCTTCATGTGAGACCCAGATGAAGGGGGATATGTGGCAAAGGGTGTCTGGTTGGATGATGTGAGTTGAGGGGGAGAGGAGAAAGCTGTTAGTGAATGGACTCATTTTTTTCAGTACAACATGAGGTTCTGAGCTGAAAGGGTTAGAGGTGGTTCTACTGAAAAAATTGTGGTGGACCCTGTAAGTTTCCTTTTCCCTTTGTTCCATTTCTTCCTCAACCAACTGGCCAAATCAGAACTCTGGAAGCTGCACTAACAGATAAACACCTTTATTAAGCAAAATGAGTAAGTTGCGATGATGATGATGATGATGATGATGATGATGATGATGAAGAAGAAGATGATGATGAAGATGATGATGATGATGCCTTTTTTGACACTGGGCAACATCTGTAATGTGGAGGCACTTAATAAATTTTAATAAATTAATTATTGAGTGATTGATTCCAACTTAAACAGGCATTATTACCCTTCAGAATGTTGACCTACCTCCTGATCCCCTGACAGCTACCTTATCCACTGTCCCATATTCAAAGGTGAGTTGGGAGGGCATTCTATCCATGCTTCTTGATCTGTTCCTGAGGAAGAGAACTCACATACACACCCAAGGGGATCCTGGGTCAAGTCCCAGGGAGGAAGAGTGGGAGAGGGACTGAGACCAGATGGCCCCTGAGATCCTTTCTACAACAGCTGAGATTTGGGATGGGTTGCACAGGGAAATAGCTGCCTCAGTTAGAACCACAAGTTAAGAGTTAAGTGATTTGTTCAGGGTCATACTGCTAGAAAGTGTCTGAGGCCAGATATGAACCTCAGATCTCCCATCTCGAGGCCTGGCTCTCAATTCACCAAGCAGAGAGAAACTCCTTCTCAAATTGAGAATTGTCCATGTTTGCACAGGGAAGTTATAGTGCAAAGACCAGAATCTGCAGATTGGCATCTTGCTCCCTCTCCCTGGTTGACCTACGGGGCTTAGGTCACCATCCTTATGGCTCAGGGCTTGGTTCTTTGAAGAACTCTTCTGGAGGGAGCCAAATGGACTTTGTATTTTTTTCTTGTAAGACCTTGGTGTTAGTGCTCATTGCATCACATGTTTTATCTAAATCTACCTGGATACTTGACAAGCAATTAGTCAGTTAATTTGCTACTCATCTCAGCTCCTGGGCAGTAAAAAAAAATTCCTACTCTGCAAAGAACTTTGAGATTATCATCTTTGATTTGAATGGATCCTAGAATCATGGAGATGTTGAATCTGGGAGTGAAGTCTCAAGTCTCCCTCTCACCATCCCCTTCACTGGAAAATCAGGTGAAAGGCTCACATCTGGAAAAATAATGGAACCTGTTTTTTTATGGTTCTTCAGCTGGTTTGCAGTGTAACCTTAGGTAAGGTGTTTAATGTATCTCCAACCTCTAGTGTTCTTTGTGGAAAAAAAATTAAAAATCTCTGCCCTCTTTCCACAAGAGTGGATTCTTGTGAAAATAGGACCTACAGTGTCAGATGTAGAAGGCATCTTAGAGTTCAACTAGAATCCAGTTCACTCATATAGAGGAGAAACCTACAACTTAGAAAGAAGTAACTTGACCAATGTTACACAATGGGCTAGTGACAGAGTAGGATTATAACTCATGGTGGTATAGTGGAAGACAAGATTGGAACACTTCCTGTTTCCAAGCCTCAATTTCCTCTTTTATAAAATGAGGGACTAGAATCAGGGGTTTTTGTGTCATGGACCTTTTTGGAGATCTAGAGAAATGGATGGGTCTTTTCTCAGAAGAATGTTTCTAATTGTCTAAAATAAAATACATAGGGAAATAATTAATTTCAAATATGATTTTCATATATTAAAATATGTAATTATCAAAATATTTTAAAAGTTTTTGTAAACTAATATTAAAAGTCCTTGGATTAGGAAACCTCTAGGCTTCTTTTCCATGTTAATATACTCTAGTTCATGGGAGCATACATTTAGAGGTAAAAGGGACCTCAAAGGCCATCCACTCTGACCTTTCTTGTGTCATCAGTGAGGAAACTGAGGCACAGAGAGGAGGCCTCTTCCAGGTTTCACAGGTAGAAAGTATTGGAGTTAGGATTTGGCCCCAGTTCCTCTGACCCCAAATCCTGGGAAGTTGGCACAATGAAAAGAATACTCTGTTTGAAGTCAGAAGATTTGACTTCCCATCCTGGTTTTTCCACTTTCTAGCTTTGTGACGTTGGGCAAGAAATTTAACCTCTCTGAACTTCAGTTCCCATATAAGATGAAGGGGTTGGACTAGTTGTTTCCTAAGGTTCTTTCCACTTGTAAGTTTATGATCCAGTCCTTCTTCCCTTGTTCCCCAACAGTCATTCAGTACCCAGGCCAGCACCATGCCTCATCATCCCCTTGGCCTTCGCCAAACTTGATGGAGAAAGCCAGAATATCCTCTACTGCTGAGAAAACTCTGCCTCTTTTCCCCCACCAGATGTTTATCAGCAGCCTGAACCCTATGTAGGCTGCTAGCTGAGTGAGTCAGAGAAGGATTATCAAAGTGGGGGGAGGCCCACTTGGCCAACTTTAGAACCAGCACAAGTCCTGAGCTGGCTAAGTTTAGAACAAGCCTTAAAGCTTGGGCATGCTGTGTTCTTTTTTCCCAGCTGGTAAAATGGGGGGCCCTCTGAGCCCTTCTTTTTTATTGTGGTTTCCTCCATAAAGACAAGCCCCAAAGGCTTAATTACCAACCAGAATCTTTCTTTCCTAACACAGTCTCCTCTGTAATTAAGAAAAATAACAACACGAACCCAAATCAACTTAACATTGAAAAACATGTTAAATAAACTTGATGTGGAGAAGTTTTAAGGAACTTCCAAAGTTTCCAGAAACTCTTGAATTCTTGCATAGGGAAAGACTTGGGTTTTTGTATTGGGCTCTGCATGACTCCATCCAGGGTTTTCTTGGTAAAGATATTGGAGTGGTTTGCCGTCTCTTTCTCCAGTTCATTTTATAGAACAGGAAACTGAGGCAAACTGGTTAAGTGACTTGCCTAGGGTCACATAGCTAGGAAGTGTCTGAGCCCAGATTTGAACTCAGAAAGTTAAATGTTCCTGACTCCAGGACTGACTGACTCTATCCACTGCTCACCTACCTACCCCAAAACTTAGTTGGCTGACCTCAGATATTGGCAGGGCTATCGTGTGCAAGATGGAACACACTTATTCTGTGTGACTCCAGAGGCCAGAACTGCAAAGAGGCTTCATATCAGTGATGTAACTCAGTGAACTAGCTCTCATTCTGACCCAGCTCTGCTGAATTTCTTACCTTAATGTTTCCTCTGCAGAGGGGATGAGTCAGAAGATATTATCAGATAACCTCTAAGGCACTAGCCCAGGGCTTCTTAGCTTTTTTTGTGTCTTAGCCGCCTTTGGCACGGATGGATGAAATCTATGGGCCCCTTCCCCAAATGCTCTTTTTTAAATCCTCACCTTCTGTCTTAGAATCTATACTGTATATTGGTTCCAAGGCAGAAGAATGGTAAGGGCTAGGCAGTGGGGGTTAAGTGACTTGCCCAGGATCAGCTAGGAAGTATCTAAGTCAAGATTTGAACCCAGGACCTACTGTTTCTAGGCTTGGCTCTCAGTCTACTGAGCCACCTAGATGCCTCCTTTCACCATGTTTTTAAATTCATCAAATAAAATACAGAGAGTTATGAAGGAAACCAAGGGTTAGTGAAAATAAAGGTGATTTTTCTTCTCCAAGCAAGTTCATATTCCTACTAAAATCTGTCCCTGGATCTCAGGTTAAAAAACCCCGGGTTGATTTCCTGTGAAACAGATGATTTGTTATCATACGGCACGTGCACAATCTCTCCATGGATTATTATCTCTCTTTGCAGCAGATTACCATTTCAGGGTGGTTCCCTTCCCCCACCATAATTGAGTGCTTGCTTATGAAACAAAAACTTTTGCAGGACTGTTGGCCTGATGCAAACATAATTAGGAAAGTAAATCTGATGCCTCAGAGTCATGTGATACGTATGCTTCAGAGCCAAATGGAACTGCCTTCTGGATTAGCTTTGCCATTGGAGTCCCTCCCTCTCCCATCCCCAGGATGGCTCCCGGAGAGATGACTGTGTTTTGTGCCAGAAGCCTGTGCGTGGGGTTGGGCTCCACTGGCTGAGAATGGGGATGTCTACCTGAATAATAGCTGCCCTTCCTTAATGACTAGACTCTGGGGGCCTGGCCTGGCATCTTCATAGGCTCACCTGGAAGTGTGTTTATTTCACTAAAGACTGCTGGGATCTTTAGGGACTCTTAGCTGACCAAAACCTCATTTGCTGCATCTGATAGCTTGATAAATCACCATTGTGGTTGCTTCTTAGTTCCTAAGCAAATTGCTGAGAGATATTTAAACATACTGGGGCATTTCTCTAGCACTGTTTTTAATTTGTTAAGGGTTTTTAATGAGGACAGTTAAATAAATGAACCATTAAGATGAGAACAGATAGTCATAATAATAGCTGACATTTATACAGCCTTTAGGATTTGCAAAATGCTTTACATACTTTATCTCTTTTCATCCTCCTAATAACACCGGGAGACACTACTTATAGACAAAGGAAGAAAGAAAGGCTCAGGACTTATTCAGATTTGTGCCCTAAGCATGGGAGGCAGGAATTGAATCTAGGACTTCCCAGATTCCAGTGCTAGACCATGCTACCTTCAGGCTGGAGCTTGGAAGACTCCATATACTCAGTTACTGATTGTTAATGCATATTAGTCAGCTGAAGACAGACATTAGCCAGCTAAAGATGGACATTAACCAGCTGAAGATGGATATTAATCAACTGAAGATAGGCATTAACTAGCTAAAGATAGACATTAGCCATTTGAAGATGGGCATTAACCAGTTGAAGATGGACATTAACCAGTTGAAGATGGGCATTAACCAGTTGAAGATGGATATTAATCAACTGAAGATGGACATTAATCCATTGAATATGGACATTAGCCAGCTAAAGATGGACATTAACCAGCTGAAGATGGACATTAACCAGTTGAAGATGGGCATTAACCAGTTGAAGATGGATATTAATCAACTGAAGATGGACATTAATCCATTGAATATGGACATTAGCCAGCTAAAGATGGACATTAACCAGCTGAAGATGGGCATTAGCCATTTGAAAATGGGCATTAACCAGTTGAAGATGGACATTAACTAGTTGAAGATGGGCATTAACCAGTTGAAGATGGATATTAATTAACTGAAGATGGACATTAATCCATTGAAGATGGACATTGGCCAGCTAAAGATGGACATTAACCAGCTGAAGATGGATATTAATCAACTGAAGATGGACGTTAAGCAGCTGAAGATGGACATTAACCAGATGAAGATGGACATTAACCAGATGAAGATGGACATTAACCAGATGAAGATGGATATTAATCAACTGAAGATGGGCATTAACTAGCTAAAGATAGACATTAGCCATTTGAAGATGGGCATTAACTAGTTGAAGATGGGCATTAACCAGTTGAAGATGGATATTAATCAACTGAAGATGGACATTAATCCATTGAATATGGACATTAGCCAGCTAAAGATGGACATTAACTAGCTGAAGATGGACATTAGCCATTTGAAAATGGGCATTAACCAGTTGAAGATGGGCATTAACCAGTTGAAGATGGACATTAGCCTGCTGAAGGTGGACATTAACCAGCTGAAGATGTATGTTAGCCAGCTAAAGGAGAATACAGTTGCCTCAATGGTCAGGTGAATCTCACTAGACTTTGAAGAATAAAAGCCAAGAGGTCCTAAATTCTAACAAAAGGAGTGTGTGTGTGTGTTATCCAAGAGGAAGAGAGAAAGGAGTCTGTGGTAAGAGGCATAAGAAATGCAACTGACAGAGAATGACTAGGTCAAAGTAACCTGAGCTCTAAACTGTCTCAATTTCCTGCTCTACTCATTCTAACTTCCTGATTTTATTTCTCTATCATTTGTCCCATCTCTGAGTTCTATTGCAGAAGAGATCAGCTAGTTATTAGCTCTTTAATGTACTCCAAAGCAGATTTAGATGGTCCTGTGGACCAGTGAAAAGAGGTCTGGCTCTGTGGTTGGAAAAACTGAGTTCAAATATCTCCTAATACTACCTGGATGACCTTAGGCAAGTCACTTAAAATTCTTTGGGCCTCAGTTTCCCTATCTATAAAATGTAGAGATTAAACCAGATGGCTTCTGAGGTCCC
Organism: Monodelphis domestica; assembly: GCF_027887165.1. Lineage (NCBI taxonomy): Eukaryota > Metazoa > Chordata > Mammalia > Didelphimorphia > Didelphidae > Monodelphis > Monodelphis domestica. Next base: position 505,604,528 of record NC_077228.1, read on the forward strand.
TTCCAACTCCAGATCTGTCAATCCAAGAACATTTGAGTTACAGAGTAAGTCATCCACAGACCATGCATGCATGACTTTAAGGACTGTACCATCTGAGTAGAGGGATAAGAGAAGGTATAACCCACAGAAAAGATAGATGGGACAATTCTCCTCCAATTATCTATGTCCCACAACCAGAAGACACAGTGGACTGGCAGAGTCCACCAGTAGGGGAAACAATTATGAAACTAGTTTGGGAACGTCTGCTGCTACCAGATTGTGGAGGGCCCCAAATGTCTGGGTGGCCTAAGTGGTTATTTCAGCCTGGAGATCATAGGGAGCCCCTGAGGATTTCTGAGCAGGAGAGTCTATGGTTAGATCAATGTTTTAGGAAGTGTTTTTAATAGCTATGTGGAGGATGCATTGGGGAGGGGAGAGACTGGAACTGAGGACATCATTTAGGAGATTATTGTAGGCTAGGTAAGAAGGGATGATTGTCTGAACTGGAAGTAGGGAGGAGAAGAGGGCTAACAACAAATAGCTAACATTTATATAACACCTTAAAGGGGTTTTAAAATTAAATTTTAGTTTTTTAAATTGTCTTCTTCCCCTTCCTTCAGGATATCTCCTCCATATTGAGGGAAAGAAAAGAAAGAACAAACCTGTTCCGAAGATGTATAAGCAAGCAAAACCAGTTCCTCTAAGGGCCATGTAGTACATCAAGGGTTGCAAAGCACTTTGACATGCTCCCTCATTTGATCTTCACAACTCTGTGTTATTTTTATTCCCATTTCAGAGATGAAGAATTTAGTGCCTGAGACTGGATTTGAACTTAAGCCTTCCTGATTTCAGTGCCACCTCTCTATCTGATATGCCACTTCATTGAACCATTTTACTTCATTGTGGAGATAGAATTTCCCAAACCTAGAAACAGGCTGGATATATGAATGAGAGAGAAGGAAGATCCAAAGATGACCCTGAGAGTGCCAAACTCAGAAAGTGAGAGAATGGTGGGGCCCTTTATGGAAATAAGAACATTGGACAAGGTCTTGGTTTAGGGAGGAAGAAGATGATTTCTATTTTGGACTCCTCCTGTTTGAGATACCCATGGTCCAGTCATTCAGGGGAGATCATTGTTTGAACTGAAAATATCATCATTGTAGAAGGGAATTAAGGAGAAAGGAAAGTTCAGAGATGATATTGACCTCTTGGAAAATGGCTTGGACCAATGCCACACTGGCTCCCAGGAAGAAAGAAAGGCTAGACCTGAATTTATTTATTTTTTAAATTTTATTTAGTCAATTTAGAACATTATTCCTTGGTTACAAGAATCATATTTTATCTCTCCCTCCCCTCCCTCCACCCTTTCCTTAGCCCATGCTCAATTCCACTGGGTTTTACATGTGTCCTTGATCAGAACCCATTTCCATGTTGTTGATGTTTGCACTGGGATGTTCATTTAGAATCTACATTCCCAATCACATCCCCCTAGATCCATGTAATCAAGCAATTGTTTTTCTTTGGTGTTTCTACTCCCACAGTTTTTCCTCTGAATGTGGATAGTGTTTTTTCTCATAGATCCCTCTGGATTGTTCAGGATCGTTGCATTCCCACTGATGGAGAAGTCCATTACATTCAATTGTGCCATAGTGTATCAATCCCTGTATATAATGTTCTCCTGGTTCTGCTCCTCTCACTCTACATCAGTTCCTGGAGGTCGTTCCAGTTCATATGGAATCCTTCCAGTTCGTTATTCCTTTGAGCGCAATAGTATTCCATCACCAACAGATACCACAATTTGTTCAACCTCCCCAATTGAAGGGCATCCCCTCATTTTCCAAAATTTTTGCCACCACAAAGAGTGCAGCTATGAATATTCTTGTACATGTCTTTTTCCTGATTATCTCTTTGCTAGACCTGAATTTAGAGGAGGCATGTTGCAAAATCATGGCAGCCAGGTGGATAGAGTACTGCTAGACTTGTACTCAGGAAGAGGCAAGTTCAAATGCTGCTTTAGACTCTCACTAGCTGTGAGGTCCTGGGCAAGTATCCTTACCTCTCAACTCTAGTGCCTTCATCTTTCAAATGGAGGTAAAAAAGAGCATCTATTTCACCAAGGTTTGGTTTGGTTTTGAGATCTTTGCTTTCTGTCTTAGAATCAATACTAAGTATTAGTTCTAAGGCAGAAGAGCAGTAAAGGCTAGGCAAGTGGGGTTAAATGACTTCCCAGGGTCACATAGCTAGGAAGTATTTGAGGTCAAATTTGAACTCAGGACCTTCTATCTTCAGGCCTGGCTCTGGGCCACCTAGCTATCCTTAGTAATTCTCAATCAATCACAGTAGGAATAGTAGACCTAAAGTTGGCCTAAGAGCTAGAAAGAATTAGTTCTATGTAATATTTCAAGTTCTAGGTTTGTGTAATGCTTCTGATTTACACTGGTTAGGTGGTCTTAGGCAAATTGCTTAATCTTGAAGTGCTCTCACCCAGTAGTGTCAAACTCATTCCTCCTGATTGCATATTGACTTAGAAAACCACACATTAACATTATCTATGTTTTATTGTACTTTTGGCCACAAGTTTTACATTTCTCTGCCAGGCAGCTCTCTAACATTATAAATTATTGAGAGGTTGCTGAATTGCTTTGGTAGAGGGCGTTTCCTCAAAAGAATATTTCTTATGCCAAACCCTAACCCTGGCTCTATTATTATTATTACAAGCCTGCTGATCAGTTCTGTTTTTGAACCTTCACTGACCACCAGCAATGTTCAAGCCATTGTGTAGAACTTGGAATTTCACATTCTTGGCAATCCTGAGAGCAGTCTTGAGAACCTCCTCATGGCAGAGTTGTGCACTCAGAATGAGAAATTGCTAATGAGAAGAGGTGGCTCTCTTTTTCTGGGAGAGATGGAAGGGCAGCAGCTGATGCCCAGAGGTGTGGAGGTGGTTTCCTCTGGCAAGCTGCCTTGAAAGAAACTGATTCCATTTGCTGAGAAAATTAGGGGTTTGCTAAGCGAGGATTTGACTCCGAATTTAGAACAGTCATGGCATAGATAGATAGATAGATAGATAGATAGATAGATGATAGATAAGATGAATGGATAGATGGATAAATGGGTAGATGGATAGATATAGATGTATGGAAAGGTGAGTATGGATGGATAGGTAGATGGATAGATAGATAAATAGATAAATGGATGGATAGATGAATGGGTTAATAGGTAAATGGGTAGAAATGCATGTAGTTGAGTAGATGGAGAGATAAATAAATGGATGAATGAATGAAGAAATAGATATATAGAGAGATAAAGCATTACTTAAACAGTTACTATGTCTCATCTTATAGAGGAGAAAACCAAAGTGGCCCTGAGTGGTGATGGGATTTGCCCAGGGTCATAGAATGAGTGACTAAATCTTAGACTTGAACCTGGACCTCATAGTACACTAGAAAGAGACCTGGCATTACAGGACCTGGGTTCAAATAGAAATTCTACTGCTTATTTACTATCTGTGTGACCTTGGGCAAGACATTTATCCTGCATGGGTCTTAATTTCCTCATCTGTAAAAATTTGGGGTTGGACTAGATGGTGTCTAAGATTCCTTCCAACTCTAGATCTATGATCTTATGACCATCTTTGTTTCCCCAGTACCTCACACATACATGAATACATGAACGATTTGACTTGGTCAGTCAAGAAAATTCTCAGTGGGAGAAAACCCTCCACCAAAGCAGAGTAACCTATTTTTGACTTAGAAAATAAGTCCTAAAGAGCTGTCTGAGTCACTGAGGTGAAGTTACTTGCCTAGGGTCACATATCCAGTAAGCATTAAAAGGGACATTTTGTTCCCATCTTCCTGGCTCCAAACTCAGCAATTCACTAAGCTAAGGAGTCTTGTCCATAGTAGGTGCTTAATAAATGACTTTTAAAAATTGAATTTAAACACATTTACCATCCCACTCTCCCTTCCAATTAATCATAAATAACCCTTTTAAGCAGACAGAGAGTACAGGATCTGATGTTCCTCTTACTCTCAAAGATCATACCAGACTGGAAAATTTCCCAGTTCCCTCATTGACTCCATTATGGTGCCTCTTTACAGTTGTGTCACCAGGGAGTTCTTCCTTTAGTCTATCCTAAATGTTCTTTACTGTCCTGTCAGTTTGCCAGTTCAGCTCCTTTGTCATGGGGGAAGGGCTTCTCTCTTTCTTTCTTTCTTTCTTTCTTTCTTTCTTTCTTTCTTTCTTTCTTTCTTTCTTTCTTTCTTTCTTTCTTTCTTTCTTTCTTTCTTTCTTTCTTTCTTTCTTTCTTTCTTTCTTTCTTTCTTTCTTTCTTTCTTTCTTTCTTTCTTTCTTTCTTTCTTTCTTTCTTTCTTTCTTTCTTTCTTTCTTTCTCTCTTTCTTTCTCTCTTTCTCTCTTTCTCTCTTTCTTTCTCTCTTTCTCTCTTTCTCTCTCTCTTCCTTCCTTCCTTCCTTCCTTCCTTCCTTCCTTATCTTTCTCTTTCTTTCTTTCTTTCTTTCTTTCTTTCTTTCTTTCTTTCTTTCTTTCTTTCTTTCTTTCTTTCTTTCTTTCTTTCTTTCTTTCTTTCTTTCTTTCTTTCTTTCTTTCTTTCTTTCTTTCTTTCTTTTTCTTTCTTTCTTTCTTTCTCTTTCTTTCTTCTCTCTTTCTCTCTCTTTCTTCTCTTTCTCTCTTTCTCTCTTTCTCTCTTTCTCTCTTCTTTCTTTCTTTCTTCTCTCTCTCTCTTCTTCTTTCTTCTTTCTTTCTTTCTTTCTTTCTTTCTTTCTTTCTTTCTTTCTTTCTTTCTTTCTTTCTTTCTTTCTTTCTTTCTTTCTTTCTTTCTTTCTTTCTTTCTTTCTTTCTTTCTTTCTTCTTTCTTTCTTTCTTTCTTTCTTTCTTTCTTTCTTTCTTTCTTTCTTTCTTTCTTTCTTTCTTTCTTTCCTTCTTTTTCTCTCTCAACAAAAATCAATCTGCTTTGTCTTTTCCATGTTCTCGTCACTGCCTAAATTGTTCTGGAACAATTTCTACTATGACATCAATGCTATTAAAAACAAACTTTAAAAGACTTAACAACTCTGATCAGAACCATGACTGGCTACAATGGCAGAGGTCCCGTAATGAAGTCTGTTGCCCACCTCCTGCCAGAGAAGGGCCAGACTCAGGGCACAGAAGGAGACATGCCTTTTCAGGCAAAGCACAGGATCTGATGGTCCCTCTTCCTCTCAAAGATCAACCTGGGACCTCTGTGGCTACCTAGGCCAGCCCCACTGCATAGAATCTCTATATATAGATGAAGAAACTGACCAACCTAGGACTTTCTTTGAATTGATTATGTTTATTTGTTACCAGAGTTTTTTTTTCTTTTTTCTTTTTCCCAGTTGGGGAGGAAGGAAAAAAATGCTTGATAATTGAAACATTGATCATTTACTTGATTCTGCTTCTTCTCTCTGCATCGATTCTTCCAAGTCATGGAAACATTCTCATTTCCTGGCAGCTCCCAGGTGGCAGTGATCAGTGATGGAGCCCTTCTTTTTCCCACTTAACTCTCTTGCAGATGGAAAAAACAGAGACCCAGAGAGGTTAAATCATTTGTTTCAAAGTCACACAGGAGGCTGGTGGGTGGTTGGGAACAGTGCTCTCAGATCTGTTCTAGTTTATCCTTCTGTCCCTCAATTCACTCCCTGTTCCTTAAAACATCGGCTCTGTTCGGCTGTGGGAGCCAGAGGGTTTGCTCCTGTGAAGAGCAGCTCCTTATCAGGTGTTTTCTCCTGTTTTTGAGGCCATGGGAAAACTGTATTACCTGTTTGGAGAGTCTTTCCTTTTCTTTTCTATAGTCAGGCAGATGAATGTTTCAGAGGGTTGGGTTCACTTCGCAAGGCAATGATGAATTTGGCATTCCCACTCTGGGAGAATGCTCATGATAGCTGGGGGACCCAAGACCCCTGATCTGGTATCACCCCTTCCTACGATGCTTCTGTAGCTTTACTCTCCTAACTCCACCACCCCCATCCTCTCTTCCTCCACTTTCCATGGTAATCAGACTAACACAAGGACAACTGATAGCTCTGTGATTCTACTCCTCATCCCTGGGCCTTCCCTGACCAGAACAGCCTTCCCTGTTCACCATGGCTGTGTGTGTGTGCACGCATGTGCATGTATGTGCTGTCTACTTCTATTAGAATGGGAACTTCTTGAGTTAAAGTACTGTCTTCTTTTTGTGTCTGTATCCCCAGCATCCTAATACAGTGCTTGGCAAAGAGTAGGTCCTTAATAACTCCTTTTTTCATTCACTGAAGTGTATAGTGTGCCAGAAACTTTGATAGGCAGCTAGGGAAAGAAAGGCAAAAATCTGAGTCTGTCTTCGAGGAGCTTACATTCTATTGGAGATTGCAAATGGTGCATAGCTTAAATAGAATCCTCTTCTTACTACCTGTGGGTGCTACAAACCCTGGCAAGAACATGAGTCCTGGGGGATGTCACCTTCTGCTCTGAGTTTGGTCTGTGCATTGGTGAGCCCCTCATTATGTGATTTCCTGGGACAGTTCCTAGCCAGATGCCATGACAAAGTTCAGTCTCAACACCAAGTATCATTCAGGCACATTAATTAAGGTCAAGGCAGAGAAGTAGCCCCTAAAGAAGCTGTCCTCAGAAGCTCTAGACCCATGTTGGTGAACCTATGGCACATACGTCAGAGGGGGCTGCTCCATTCCCCCTTTCTATCATGCCTGGTCTAGGTCTAGATCAGTGATGGTGAACCTTTTAGAGATCAAGAGCCCAAACTACATCCTCATGCTGCATGTGGGCCTCCTGCCTTACCCCAGACAGGGGAGGTAGCACTCCCACTGGACTGTTGGGCAGAGGGATGGGTCATGTAAGAAATGTCCTCAGGCATGTATGGAGAGGGGGAAGGGAGCAGCCCCCTCTGGCACATGTGCCATAGGTTCACCAACACAAACCTAGATAGTTATATCTATTTATTAATCAGGCCAGAAAATTTAGCCCTATAGGATATCCTGAGAAAGATCAAGAAAAGGAGTTCTTAGCCTTCTTTGTATTCTGGAGCCCTTTGGCAGTCTGGTGAAACCTATTGACCTCTTCTCAGAATAATGCTTCTAGATATCTAAAATAAAAGAGTAGATTACAGAGAAAATCAATTTTACTAAACCATCAAAACATTTTTAAAAGATAGTTTACAAAGGGCAGCTAGGCAGTCCAGTGGTTTGGGAGTCAGACTCAGAGATGGGAGATCCAGGGTTCAAATCTGGACTTAGACACCTGTGGACAAGTCACTTAGTCCCCATTGCCCAGCGCTTACTGCTCTTATGCCTTGGAACTATTACACAATATTGATTCTAAGATGGAAGGTAAGGGTTGCTGTTGCTGTTTTTTAAGATAGTTTGCAGCCCCCAGGTTAAGAAAACTTGATCTCCAAGAATGGGATTACTCGGCCTCCCCTTCCCTTCCCAGAGTCTTAGAACTACATTAAAAAGAAAAGTGCGGAGTGTAGGCTATACAAAAACTATGGGATGTTGGCTGCCATCTCATCCAGGACCAGTACTCCTTCCCTTTGATACTCAGTCTGTTGGAGAGGTTGGCAGGGATGGTGATATTCCCCAAACTGTAACTCTGGCAGGGGGATACCATCTGGTCCCTATCTGAAAAAACGATGTAATGGAAGACAATCTTCCAGAGCCAGGCCAGCATGATGCCATGAAGACAATAGGTGATTTGCAGTCAGAGGACCCAGGTTCAATTCTTTACTCTACTACTTATTATGTGTGTGACCTTGGTTGGGTCACTACTCCTGGAGGCCTTAGTTCCTTGTCTATAAAATGAGGGACTGATCAAGGAGAAAAAAACACTATCCAAAAGCAGAGGACAAACTGAGGGAATAGAAACACCAAGGAAAAGCAACTGCCTGACTACAATGGCTGAGGGGACATGACAGAGGAAAGACTCGGAGCGAACACTCTGATGCAAATACTAACAACATGGCAATGGGTTCAAGTCAAGAACACATATGATACCAGTGGAATCACACGTCGGCCACGGGGGGTGGGAGGGAGGAAAAGAAAATGATCTTTGTCTTTAATGAAAAATGCATGGAAATGATCAAATAAAATACTATAAAATTAAAAAAAAAATAAAATGAGGGACTTAGACCAGATGGTATCCAAGGTCCCTTCTAGCTCTATATTGTTGATTCCAAGACTCTGAGATATTTGGATTATGCAATGAACCAGCCCTTTCTGTGAGATTGGTGAATTCAGTGCCTCAACAGTTCAGTCTTCTGCCTTGGAACTAGACTTGTATCCATTCAAAGACAGAAGGTGAGGGTTTGGGATCTGGGAAAAGAAGTTCTGTTCCTGGGAGAGCCAAGGGGCAAGGGGAGCAGGAGGTCTTTTGCCTTTCTTTGTATGTTCGGCATTTAGCACAGTGCCTGGCACATAGATAACACCTCATAAATGTTTACTTCTTGGCTGACTGCTTCCATGATAGCATCATCTACTTCTGGGATCTGGCCAGGCACATCCAATTGTTTCAAGCTGTCCCTCAGTGCCTTTTCCAATAGCACTAGATACTGAACCAGAAAAGCACCCAGTTGAAAAGGAAGACATAGAAATAGAGAAAGAAGTGTGCTACAGTGGAAGGATGACTAGATTTTAAGGCAGAGGACCTGGGTTCAAATTCTAGCTATCCTACTTACTGCTTAAGTGACCCCAGGCTGGTCACTTCATCTTTTTAACGCTTTAGTTTCTCCTTTGCAAAGTGTAAGTATAGGAGGGGGCAGCTATGTGGCCCAGTGGACTGAGAGGCAGGCCTAGAGATAGAAGGTGCTGGGTTTGAATTGTAAGGGGGGGACAGGGTTAATTATATAAAAAGGGTTGTACTGGATTATATTTAAAATAGGGTTGCCAGGAATTTATTTTATTCCAAAATAGATTTATTTACAATTCATTTACAAAATATAGAAAGAGTGAAATAAGAAAATCAGAGAGAGGTTAGGGTAAGATATCTAGCTTAAGCACTAAGTAATTTACTCCCAGCCCCTGGTACAACCCAAGCAGGGAGAGTTAGTCCTTAGGCCTTGGCAAAGCGAGGACCTGGGGAAGTCTCTCTTAAGAGGTAAGTCTCTTCTGAGGCTAGTTTTTTCAGAAAATTCAGCAGTTAAGAGTCAGCTTTTCACTCACCACATGTTAATCTAAAGGAAAAGATTTTAGAACAGCCTCACTAGGAACAGGGTCTCAGGTTCAATCAGCAGATTCTCTACCAGCCTCCACTCCAAAGAATGAAGAACTGTCAATAGAACTGAACTCAGGAAGTTGTTACTTCCTTTTAAAGACACTTTCTTTTGAGTCACTTCCTGTATCTTCCTCCACTTTTTACGTAGACAAATCATAGTCTAAAGCCTTGCTGATTCATCTCCCACTATTGTACAGGAGGTCACAGACCTCCCCCACTTAATGATTAAGTGGAATGTTTACACTTTTGGTGATTAGATCTAAAAATGGGCAGGGGTTATAATTTAATCTTCACAATCAGAGGAGAGTTAATTAATTTCATTTTCACAATCAGGGGAGAGTTAAATTTAATCTTCACAGAATCTTATCTCAGACACTTCCTAGTTGTGTGATCCTGGACAAGTCCCACTGCCTATCCCTCACTTCTCTTCTGCCTTAGAACCAATGCATGGAAGGTAAGGGTTTTGGAAAAAAATGTGGGGATGGGATGAGATGGCCTTCAAGATCCATTCTAGTTTCAAATCTCTATATTATACATGGTGCAGTGTGACATGGTGGCTTGGGCAGTGGACTTGGACTCAGGAAGTCCTGGATTCAAATGCTGCCTTAGACATTTACTAGCTCGTGTGATCCTGGGCATTAATCAATCTGTGCCTCAGTCTCTTCATCAGTGAGATAAAGGGGAGGGGCTCCTAGGAGCACAGATTTAGAATAGAGAGCTCCCTTGGGAGTCATGGAGGTGACCACCTCATTTACAGATAAGCCCATGGTCACAGAGGCCCTAGCTTTAAATCTATGATCCTCTGAGCTTCCAAGGAGCAGAGAAAGTGGTCAGAGAGTCTGTGAAGATGCTCGGCAAGGGGGTGCCCGTCCAAAACAGGGGATCCTCCTCTCCACGAGAGGCCCACTGCAGTTGCTTAGTTGGTGAAGGAGGCTTCGTCTCCAGCTTCTTCACCCTGAAGGTGCCTCCCTCTTGGGGTTTTTGGCACTACCTACCCTCAGGCTTTCCAAGAAACCTTTCTGAGGTGCAGAGTGCCTCCCCAACCTGAAGAACCTGTTTTTAGCTCCTATCTTGGTGTGTCCTTATCTGCTGAAATAGCTCTGAGACTATCTGAAGTATCCAATGGTGCTGGGGGGCAGGAGGGGTTTGGGGAAGGGTGTGGTGCGTTCTTTTTAGGTCCACCTTTCTCCATGCTCCCCTCCTGGGCATGCTTCTCCCTGAAGCCAATAGATGCAAGAAAGACACTGGAAACATCTGGGAGAAAGAGCTGCTCTCAGTCAATGCCACACTTGGGCCTGGGGAAAGCAACCCCAGAGGGGACCACACCATAAGAAACCAGCACATCCCCTCTTGTTTTTTGTTAAATCGTTACCTTCTAAGACAGAAGAGTGGTAGGGCTAAGGCAACTACTTAGGGGCTAAGTGACTTGCCCAGGGTCACACAGCTAAGATGTATTTGAGGTCAAATTTGAACCCAGGACCTCCCATCTCTAGGTCTGGCACTCTATCCATTGGACCACCTAGCTGCCCCTACTTCTCTCCTTTTAAAAATCAATCATTTCTTGAAACACTCCCCATTTCTCTTGTCCAGATTAAAGTTTCTCTTGTAACAAAGAGAAACAGTTAAGCCCAAAACAACAGATACAGTAACAACATGCACAGCAGAATTCTGCTCCAGGAGAGGAAAATGAGTTTTCTCTATTCAGCTGGAACATTGTTGGTTGGGGTTTTCCTTTATTGATCTTCCATTTATATTGTCGTGGTCAATTTGTGTGTATTTGCTTTTTTTGGGGGGGGATATTCTGTTTAACTCCTTATCCTTTCGTGGTGATGGGAGACTCCGTGGCTGAGATGACCCACTTCTTCCTCTCTGGTGAGGCTTCCCTTTTCAGCAGGGTCTCACTACTCGTCCTACTCTCATCACCCTTTGGTGGCCCCTAGTTCATCCCCCATTTCTGGAGTGCTCTTTGTGCATCTTAAGCCACACTTTTCACCCACCCCATGCCCTTTAATCCAAGGAGCAGAGTGTAGGAATTAGACGACGGATCACTTCCTCTGGAGCATGCCATAATAATCCAGTCCCCTTATTTACCCAGAATGTGCCCTTCTGTATAAGCAATGGTTTCTACTGAATCTTTCCCTGTTCTCACACCAGTGCTTGGGCATGTTCTTACATACCACGAGTCATGTACCCAGTTCTCACTTCATGTCCTAGTAAGCAATGAGTCCCTGAGGGAACGGAAGGTTAACCAGTCTGACTCCAAGTGAGCTCTTTGAGCAGAGATATGTAGGAGAGCTGATTGTTAAATTTTCAGTGAGTAGCATCAAAATCAATAGCTGCTATAGAGTTTGAGTTATTGTTTAGTTATCTAGACTACAGAAAATGATGAGAAAATAAAGCATATTAAGCTTAAGTGTGTGTCCTGTGTACTCCCCCCCACCCCACCCCAGTTCCAAGGGAGCTGGTTGTTAAATATTTACCAGTACATCCTGGCCTTTGAGGAATGAAAAAAGATGACAAAAAGTGAAGTGGCTGCCATAATGCCCCAGTAAGCCCACAGATAGAAGAGCATAGGTTTGACCCTATTCCTAAAACTTCTATGCCAGCCAGACATCCTCAAGACTCAGGTAGTTTATCTGTCTGGTGCCCTTTCTGGATAAAATTGCTTTCTTCATGGGGGCTGCCTCCCATGTTCTCCTGATCATTACCACACTTGGCTTACTGCAGTCTTGAACTGAATCCTTCGAGTCCCTGGCCACCAGGAGACAGATATATTATAGGCTGTCCATGGTTCACGGAGGTAAGGAGGCTTTCTCTACTACTTGATGGACTGAGATGGGCTTCACTACCTGAGGAGAGAACAGTGAAGCTCCACTGACCCTCCCTCGACCGTGTCACCTGCAGAGGCATTGTGGGGGAGCGGGAAGACGTGCTGACTTTTTACCCAGAGCACTGGCTGAGTCAGGAAGAGGCATGACTCTTCTGGACGGGGTCCAATTAGGGTTTGGGCACTTCCTGAGGGATAAGCCAGGTAAACCTCTGAAATTAAAAAGAAAAGAAAGAGCTAAGCTTCAGAAAAGTGGGTTAAGTGGTCTAAAACACAGCCACTGGCCCTCCCTACACTTTGCCTAATCTCCAGGGCATACCCACAGCTCTGAATGCATTGATTGGCAGCTGATCTGTCTTCTTCTTTCAGTATTTTGGACATCCCCCTTACAGATGCTCTAGTGACTAACTGGCCTGCTCCTCTCCTGATCTGGTCCTCCTCAGGCCAAGGCTGATGCTTCCTCCTTCGTCTCCATTCCCTGGCGATCACTAGCACAGCCCTTATTCTGGGAAGGGCATAAGAAAGCCTTAAGGGGGCAGCTGGGTAGCTCAGTGGATTGAGAGCCAGGCCTAGAGATGGGAGGTCCTAGGTTCAAATCTGGCCTCAGACATTTCCCAGCTGTGTGACCCTGGGCAAGTCACTTGACCCCCATTGCCTAGGCCTTACCACTCTTCTGCCTTGGAGCCAATACACAGTATTGACTCCAAGATGGAAGGGAAGGGTTTAAAAAAAAAAAGAAAGAAAGCCTTAAATGGATGGCTGCTTGAGGTATTTATCAGCTTCTTCTATCCTCTGTCATCTTGCACTCCAGACTTTAGGAAGTCATGCCAGAATTTATTTAAAATGGAAAGATGATATGCAAATCCAGAAATATTATCTCACTTTAAGAGGATATGTTTATTGGATTTTTGATCAGACCTATAATTTGACTGGCATAGGGAACTCCTGGGAAGGAGACCACATTTGTTAATGCAAATCGCCTACAACTCTTCAACTTAGAGAGCTTGCTGGACAGAGGAAGGTTGCAATTTGCCCCGGGTGACACAGAAAATATGTATTAGATTTGGGACTTGAACTCGCATCTTCCTGACTTTAAGACTAAATCTCCATCCATAATGCTACACTGCATTATCACCCTCAAAAATAATATCTTCAAAACCAAGTTTATAGTCTTGTCCATCCCTCTTTATCTCAATAACTTCTTTGGCCTATGGTTATTTGCTTATCTCTCCTAATAACACCACCGTTCTTGCAGGCCCTCTGATGTGAGACCTTGGAGTTGTCTATGTCGCATCAGACTCTTCCACTGACATCAGGTCAATGGTAAAGTAATGTTCCTCTAACAATGTCTTTTTTAATATTTAACAAATTTTTATTATTATTTTTCAATTTATAAAGCATTTATTCCTTTTCCCCTCTTACTCTTCCTTTACTCTGAACAGAGAAGAGAAAGAAATCCCTTGTAATAAATACATTTGTCAAGCAAGATAAATTCCCATATTGGTCATATCCAAAAATGCATCTCATTTTGCAAATTTAGTCCATCGCTTCTCTGGCAGGAAATGGGGATCAGTCCTCTGGAATCATAGTTAGGCATTTCATTGTTCAAAGTTTTTTTAAACCCTTACCTTCTGTCCTAGAATTGATACTAAGTATTGGTTCTAAGGCAGTAGAGTAGTAAGGGCTAGGCAATTGGAGTTAAGTGACTTGCCCAGGGCCACATAGTGAGAAAGTATCTGAGGTCAGATTTGAATCCTGGGCATCTCATCTCTAGGCTACCTATCTACTAAACCACCAAGCTGCTCCCATCAAAGTTTTTAAAGCCTTTCAGAGTTGTCTTTACAAATTACTGTTAAGTTCATTGTTTTCTTGGCTCTGTTTAGTCTATTTTGTATATACAAGTCTCCAGGGAAATGTAATCATAATGGGAGCAAGATGGTATAGTGGATAGAAGGCCTGGGCTCAAGTCAGGAAGACCTGAGTTCAAATCTAGATTCAGATACTTATTAGCTGTGGGACTCTGGGCAAATCTCTTCACCCTGTTTGCCTCCGTTTCCTCATCTGTCAAACGAGCTAGAGAAGGAAATGGCAAACCACTCTGGTATCTCTGCCAAGAAAACCCCAAATAGGGTTCTGAAGAATTGTGCACAACTGAAACTGAATGGCAAAGGAGGAGTTCCTAGAGAGGAATTTCTTCTATCAAAACAGATCAGCACCTTCTCTGAAATTTACTCTTAAAGAGTTGCCTGGGTCAATAGAAGTTAGATGACTTATCCAGAGTCACACAGCCAGTATGTATCAAAGCTAGGACTTGAACTTACTCCAAGTTCTGCACTCTGTCCACTCCCCTATAGTCTAAAGTCTCTTCTAGCTCTGTCATAAGACTAGATTTAAAATCGGTAGGGACCTTCGGGACCATCTCATACAACTCTCTCATTTTATATGAAGGTCTTGCCCAGGGTTACACAACTATAAGTGCCTGAATCAGAATTTGAACTCACATCTTCCAGGCTCAGTAGCTGGGTCTCTCTCTAGCCACTAAGCCATGAATCATGGTCCAGTAGTACTACTGGGACACTTCTTCAGGGGACACCTGTCCTATCTGTGCAGAGGATCTTCTTTCTGTTATCTGTGGGCTTTGTAGAAGGAGAGAAAAGCTGGTGAGATAACACTGGGTGGGTAGAGAGGGGTTATAGGGAGCAATAGGACTTTTAAGAAAGACTCCAGTTGAAAGCAATTTTTGAAGTATTGACTGAATCCATTCCCTGATCTTGAGGTTTCTAACAAGCAAGAGTCAAGCTCTCTTGGCAAGAACATTGCAGCTAAGTGACTCCAAAAGATTCAAATTCAAATCCGACCTCAATGTGTGATCCTGGGCAAGCTATTTTTGCCTAGCTATTGCCACTCTTCTGTTTTAGAATTGATTCTAAGATAAAAAGGAAGATTTGATTTTAAAAAAAGGAAGAAAGAAAGAAAGAAAGAAAGAAAGAAAGAAAGAAAGAAAGAAAGAAAGAAAAGAAGAAAGAAAGAAAGAAAGAAGGAAAGAAGGAAAGAAGGAAAGAAGGAAAGAAAGAAAGGAAGGAAGGAAGGAAGGAAGGAAGGAAGAAAGAAAGAAAGAAAGAAAGAAAGAAAGAAAGAAAGAAAGAAAGAAAGAAAGAAAGAAAGAAAGAAAGAAAGAAAGAAAGAAAGAAAGAAAGAAAGAAAGAAAGAAAGAAAGAAAGAAAGAAAGAAAGAAAGAAAGAAAGAAAGAAAGAAAGAAAGAAAGAAAGAAAGAAAGAAAGAAAGAAAGAAAAGAAAAGAAAAAGATCCCACTCTAAAGTCATTTTGGAAGTCTTTAAATCCATCCCCCTGACCTCCATGTTTCTAATAGGCAAGAGGCGATTTCTCTTGCACCATTCCTTTAGAGGGGCAGCAAGGTAGCACAGTGGTGAGAGAGCCAGGCTCGGAGTCAGGATGACCTGAGTTCAAATCTGACCTCAGATGCTTCCTAGGCACGTCACTTCATTCTCATTGCCTAGCCTTTGCCACTCTTCTGTCTGAGACCGAAAGAAAGGATTATTCAAGAAAAGAACACTGCAGGGAAACCTGAGGGGCCGGGAAGCTGGCTTTGAGCCCCCCACTGGTCTCAGGTCTCCTCCTGGCCTTCTGGTCCAGGATCCAGCCCGGAGTAGTGGGGGGGGAGGGCTGGCTCTCGCCTGTCCCCCTCCCTTTCAGACAGCTGCTCTTTCCCCTTCTCCTCTCCTCCTGCGGCTCAGTTATGACAACACTGAAACAGAATGATTAAGTGCAATTACTCTAATTTGATCTGTTTAATGGTGAGAGCAGAGCGGCGTGTTGGGAGACACTGGCTCAGGGCTTTGAGGAATACAGAGTGTGGGCTAGGTGTTTCCTAGAAAAGATCCCTATTCTTGGGCTCCTGTTCTCTGCCTCCCTCCCACACAGCCTTCCTGCACAGAGTGAAGTCGTTCCCCCATAGAAGCAGGTGAAATACACCCAGAGCCTCCTCTGCACACCCAAATACCCACAGGCATGGAAGCACACACACACACACACACACACACAGAGAAAGGTGTGAAATCCACCCACGGACTCCAACACACACCCAGATATTCACACGCAGCTGCTCAGACACATAGAAAGGCACACATAAAATACACACAGACACACATGCTTGTGCACACAGAGAAACATGTGAAATACATCCATGGATTCCTGTACATATACATATATTTGCACACCGCTGCTCACACACATAGAAACACACATGAAATATACACATAGGCACATGCAACTCAGAGAACAACCCACATGCAACACACACACAGATGCCTACTTACGCACACACATACATGCATGGAGGACAAGGGAGGGATGAGAGGAGCACACAGTTCTCAGTTCAAAGGAACCTTAAGAGAGATCTAGTCCAATTCCTACAAATGACAATGAGGAACCTCAGACCCACCCAGCTGATGACTTGCCCACAGTCACATAGGTAGGAAGTATCAGAGGCAAGATTTGAATCTGGGTCTTCTGATTCCAGAGCTAACACTCCTATGTTCCCATTGAATCCTTTCATCCACCTTATTAGGTATTCGTGATTGTCATTATCAAGTCCTTTAAGTCACATCCTGCTCCCTGTGATCCCAAAGATACTAGAATGGTTTGCCATTGCCTTCTCCAGCTCACTTGGCAGATGAGAAAACTAAAGAAAAGAGGGTTAGGTGACTTGTTCAGGGTTACACATCTAGTAAGTGTTTGAGGCCAGATTTGAACCAAGATCCAGGGCTGGCACTCTATCCACGGCACCACCTAGCTGTCCGCTGCCCTCTTAACATTTAATAAAAACAACTTTGATGTTCTAGTGCCCTCATTTTACAGATGAGGAAACTGAAGCAAACAGTGTTAAGGGACTTACCCAAAGTCACACAGATAGTAAGTGTCTGAGGTTGGATTTGAACTCAGGAAGATGAGTCTTTCTGATTCCAGCCTTGGTGCTTTATTCACTGTTCCACCTAAGCACCCCAATGTCCCCTAGCTGTCCCATAAGAGAGAAGGGATGCCTACTGAGAGGTCTGCAAGGAAACAGGAGTGAAGGGGGTCCAGGGCAGGGTGAAAAGCTCAACCTTGTTGAGGAGTAGTGATCAGAGTATAGGAAGGGACCTTGGAGGCCATCTGGACCAATCTTCTTTTATTGAGGAAGAAACTAATACCCAAGAAGTCTAAATGACTAGATGGGGGTTGCCCAGATGATAAGCAGCAGAGATGGGATTCAAACCCAGGTCCTCTTACATTAAAACCACTGCTCCACTAGGGACCCCTCTTTTTCTGTGATAGATGGGAAGAAAGACTGAGTGGGTGATGAAGAATTCAGCACCATCTTCTGAACAGAGATGGGGAGCTGTGAGAAGCTCCTATTGGATGGTCTTAATCTTTTCATTGAAAGCAGAAGGCATCCTTAGTGTACAATGAAAAGAGCCTGGACTCAGGAGCAGAGGACTTAGGTTCAGATCTCCTCTGATTCTTATTACCTGCTTGACCTTGGTCAAGTCACTTATTTTCGTTGGGTCTTAATTTCCTCATCTGTAAAGTTAGAGAGTTAGACTAAAGACTTCTTCCAGGATGTACTATGTACTTTCTCTAAATATGGGAAGGAAAAAAAGAGCAATATGAGGAATGGATGTAAGGGAAAATTTCCACAGAGTTGTCAAAAAGTGGAGGGGTAATCAGTTTCCCAAACTGGAGCTCACCTTGGATGCTGTCTAGTTCAAACAAAAAGAATCTCAGGTGTCAGAGGACTTGGGTTCAAATCCCACCTTTGAGTTATAAAATGAGAAGGGGTAGATTGGGTTAGATAGTTTCTGAGGTCCCTCCCAGTTTTTTAGCTAGGATTGTTGAATCTTTTTTTACTTCATTATTCCTGATAGTGAAGCCTCTTACTATCACATAATTCATCAAAATCTTCTCAAGTTCAAATTTCACTCTCATCCCATTTTAGCCATATACCAATAAAGTCCCACTGTGGATGTCGTCATCCCGTAGAAATGCATCAATTACACTGTTTAGAACTTTCGCATTCACATCTCTCATCATCCACTCCTGTTTTTCCACCTCTACCCTTGAGCTCTCACACCAGGATCAATCTTTCACTTCTCATGAGTCCTAGTCCTTTGCCTCACTCTTATTCTCCCAATTTCTCTCCCTCACTCTGGCTTCTCTTGCTTTCTAACCTGGCCTTGACCACACAGTCTGTGGATGTCAACATTTTACTGGCTCTCTTCCTGGAATCCCCAGCCTCCCTAACCTTCTCTTATCCCAACCTACAAATCTTCATCCTTGGACAACCCGACCACCCACTTTTTCCATTTCTACTCTGAGGTTATGAAGCATTTCTGGAGTGAAAGAGAAAGATCTGTCTGATTTCCTCTACCATCATGCCTCCATGACCTTTGATAACTCTTCATTCTATTTATCAACTTTTTAAAAATCATTTTTCCTATCTCCTACTCCCCTCCAGGCCATTTTCTGGTCCATGGTCTGACTCTACTATGTAACCTGCCATCTTGTCTCAGAGCTTCAGAAAGAGCCTGGCTCTGGAGTAGAAGGACATGGGTTCAAGTAGCATTTCTGAAACTCCTACAAATTCTGATACTTCCTACAAATTCATAGTACCTAAACCTTAGCTGGGTCCTTGCAGCTGCAGTCATTGAAACTTAGATTTAGAACTGGAATGGACCTCAGAGGCCATCTAATGCAAACTTCTCATTTAAAAATGAGGAAACTGAGGCACAGAGAGGTAGAGTAATTGCCCAAGGTCATTCAGAGAGTACCAGAAGTGCTATTTGAACCCATTGAATAGAAGGAGAGAGGTGCAAGCAATGGCCCTGAAGGAAAAGGAGTGAGGACGTGTGGAATTGCTGAACAACCACTCTTCCTCCTCCTCCTTAAGCCAGGAGATATTGGGAAAGGAAAGAACCTCCAGGGAAAAGGCCATGGCACTGGAGTCCTCAGGAGAAAGAGAGCCAAGTTTCCACTCAAAACAAGGAGGTGATAGGAATGTTGGTTGGAAAGTTTGAGGCTTTAGGGAATTTGCTGAGAATAGAACAGGGATTCCAGAGGGCCCAGCAGAATGGGCAAACTGGGCTAAAATGGATCTGGAAAGTAATGGGGATGATTTGGGTTGGAATAAAGGTCTGAATTGAGAGGGAGAGTGGACCCAGTGAGACTAGATGTCTATGGGGTCAGCAATGTGTTCAATGAGGGCATCGTGCCCACTCTGTGAAGAACTTGGAAAGTGGATCTGCTTCTGAGAAGGAATGGAACTTGCCCCTTTCTTGTTGCTTTCCTTCTTTTTATTCTTAACTTAGCAAACATTAAATAAAGCGAGCATTTCCATGTATATGGGAAAGCTCTTGGTCAGCCAGGTCTCTGAGGTTTCATCCCCAGGTTCCTTTTGAGGGATGGAACAGGGCTGTTGGCCTCCAGGTGGTGAATGGGGAAGGTCTCTTGCCAGTCAGGTGCCATATTCCTTCCTGGAGCTCTTTCTTGGGGGCCCCAGAATGTTAAGACTATGAGAAGCATCCATATATATGGGGATGGTGAGATGTAATCAGAGGGTCACTATAAGAGACCTCAAGAGATAATTTAGCCCAGCCTCCATTCTTCAGGAAGACAAAGCCTCATCATTAGTATTATTTTAAACCTTTACCTTCTGTCCTAGTATCAGTTCCAAGACAGAGGAGAGTCAAGGGTTGGGTGATCAGGGTTAAATGAATTGCCTAGGGTCACACACCTAGGAAGGATCTGAGGTCAGATTTGAACTCAGGTCTGATACTATCTAACTGTCCCCCTCTTCAAGATTATTTATTATTATTATATTTATATGTATATTATCATTATTAGGCTAAAATATTATTATTATTATTATTGACCCAGATCTGGGATTTAATTGATATATCTAACTCCCAGTGAAGAAAGACCAGTTCTCAATGCAGATCAGCAACTGTTTTGAAACTTACAGTCTCAGAGTTTTGCCTTGATTACTGAGACATTAAGTAACTTGCCAAGGGTGTCAGAGATGGGATCTGAATCCAGATCTCAGAGACTGACTCTCTGATCCATTAGATCAGTGGTGTCAAACTCAAATAACATCTCTGGGCCACTAAACCACATAAGGATCCCTTCTGTCAAATATTGAGTTCAAAAACCACATAAGAACCTATCGGTGGTCTATTGTATTTTTATTTATTCTGTTAAATATTTCCCAGATACATTTTGATCTGGTCTGCATGGCATTCGCCACCTCGGCATGTTGGAGGGCTCTGTACCAGATCATGGATCCCCTGGGTGCAAAAGACTTGCTAAGCCCTTTTAGGGCTGTTCATCCACTTTTGGTGTCCCATCTGCTACTTAATCTTCACCTGTGGCTCCAAGAGGCTAGAGCATGTGCAGTGGCTTCATGGCAGTGACCTGTCTTAGTAGACTGGCTAAACTGTAACCAACAGCCCTCAAACTTGCCAGTGAATTAGAGGGCTGTCTGCCCTGGGCATGGAAAGCTTTCCTTAGCATGGAATAGGCTGATGAAAAAAATGTGTTTCAACAGCTTTTTGTGAAGATGGCTGAAGAGGGGCACCCTGGAGCACTTAGAGCTTGGTCAGGTATTAAAGAAGCCAAGGTGCTTCCAGAGACACCATCAGTCTGAAAAAGAAATGTTCCTCTAAAAGGAGATATGTGGATTGGGAAGGACCTAGATGGGTTGGTGGTGGGCCAGTGAAGCACAAACCCCTTGAGACTATATGAAAACCAAGTTTATTTTGCTTATTAAGGTTAGGGAACTGATAAGTAAGATCCAAAGGGTCCCAGTCTCTACAAAGCTCCCACTTCCTATGCTCCTCTCCTGAGGAAGCCCTTCTGATCTTCTTAAAGCCTTATCAGCTCCCTGATCTTTCTAAACCCCAAAACCATCTGATTAACTTTCTAAATCAGGAATTCTAGATTTTAATCAACTAACCTTAGTTGTTTCTAAAAGGGGCTAGTGAGAATGGACTCACAAGTGGATTGAGTCCTGAGCCTGGGCCTGGCTGCGTAGGTAAAAAACCCAAAGTCCCAGATGTTAAACCCTTTGGTTTACCTTAGCCAAATTGCCACAGTCAGATTGTCCGCAGCACTGCAGGAAAACCTCCTAGGTATCTTCCAAGCCCAAACCCTCCCAGTTTCTCCACAAAACTAGTCAGGTTACAGGAGTTGATGGAGCAGGTGTTATCCCTTCTAGCTCAGGGAAAGGACAGTTGTGTAATGGCAGTTAATCTCAGTTAACTCCCAAGATCCTCCTCTGGAATACCTTCTCCTTCCAGAATCTTTTCCCAGGGTTTGTGCCTAAATTCTCCTCTTTCCCTCTTAGGATGACTTTTGCCTTTCCCCCTATCTCTTATCCTTTATCCTTACAAGTCATCTTGACTTCTGTCCTGCCACTGGACTGGGATGACTCAGGAAGACAGAGTGACACTGATGACTTTGTGCAACTCCGCCTCATTTAATCCAATTTATACATGATCCAAAGACACCCCCAGTGATGCCCTTTTGGCCTCTGTGAATACAAAGGACAACAACCAATCAGACCATGGCTCCTTTGCCACTCATCACCTGTATGACCTAGGGTATAACACTTAGTGTCTCTGAGCCTCCATTTTTTCTTTTTAACCAGAAAATGGGCAGAACAAAAGCACTCTATGGACTAGATGCTCTCTAAGGGCCCTTTCAGCTCCAATTCTGTAATCCATGATGCATCCAACATGGAATGGAATTTCAGGCTTGAGAGGAAAGAGGGCTGGGTGGAAATTCTAATTTTGTTCCTTATTATAATTCATGTGACTCTGGGCAGGTAGGCAGGCCAGAAACAAGCATTTACTTAGTGCCAAGATTGGGTTAAACTCTGGAGAACCAGATTCGAGAAAGAAGAAAGACAAGTCCTCAAGGAGCTTACATTCTAATGGGGAAAGATAACATATAACTGGGAGCTGTTAATGGTGGGGGAGGAGAAGGCATTCATTTGGACTGGGGGTGGGAAATGATGTTGAAGTGGGTAGAGGGGGTAACTAGGAGGCTCAGTGCTTTGAGAGCCAGCCCTAGAGATGAGAGGTCCTGGGTTCAAGTCTGACCAAAGATATTTCCTAGCTGTGTGACCCTGGACAAGTCACTTAACTTCCATTACCTAACCTTTACTACTCTTCTTCCTTAGAACCAATAGAGAGCATGATTCTAAAATGGAAGGTAATAGTTTTTTTAAAAAGTGGGTAGAGCCCAAAGTGTCACAGGGAGGAGAATGAAGCTTCATGTGGCCAAAATGGAAGCCCTGCAAGGAACTCAGTAGTCAGAGAAGGAAACTGGTACATTACTGGGTAAGAAGATCCCCGGGTACTGAGGGACTTTCCAGGGTGAGAAGGCAGCTGAGACATGGCTGTTTGCCCTGAAGTTTCGGAAGCACAGCTAGGAAGGGAATGAAGTCCCTGAACTCTGAGCCTTAGTTTCTCACTCTGTAAAAGGATGGTCATTGAAGTTCTTTTCAGCCCTAGATCTATAATCATTCAACTTCCCTAGGCCTCAGTTTCCCCTTCTATAAAATGAGAGGGTAGGAGTTGTTGGCCTCGAAAGTTTCTTTCAGCTTTGCCTATGCCGATCAGTCAATCAACTTCCCTGGATCTCAGTTTCTTTTTCTGTAAAGTGAAGGGGTCAGATTTGGCATCCTCTAAGGCCCCTTCCAGCCCTGTGTGTGACCCTGTGATCTTGGGCAAGGAAGCATCCATTCCCTGGGCTCCTCCAATTATCCCAGCTGGCTGTAGCCTCCCCTGCCTGTTCGTAGAGCTGGCACGGTCAGGGTGTTAAACATCTTTATTAAGCCACCTTTTACAAGGCAAAGACCATCTGGGCATGCTGACGGTGCAGTCAATCTTAGCTCCAGAGGAATGGAGTGATAACAAATTCACCAAATAAATCTGTAGAGTTGTTCTAGCTCGCTGGGATAGATGCTGCCGTTTAAAAATGTGAATGTGTCTCGCTCAGAAAGCCGAACGAGAGGATCGGAGATGAGCGCTGCCAGGGCCTCTGGCACCATCACTTCCAAGCCCCTCATTTTGCAGAGGAAGAGATCCATGGCCAGGGAGACAGAGGCATTTGGTCCAGGTCACCCAAGTGTTGTGGGCGAATTCTAAGAAGTGTGCTTGGCAGGAGATCTGAATGGAGGGTCACTGGGTTAATTTCAGGCTTCTTTAGAAAAGGTATAAGCATATGGCAAAAGCGTGAGATAAGATCTATCTTATCATTATGGAAGGCTGGGTGGTACAGTGGAGAGAGTGCCAGGTCCAGAATCAGGTAGACACGAGTTCAAGTCCTGTCTCACATACTTTCTGGGTAAGTCACTTAATCCTGTTTGCCTTAATTTCTTCATCTTTCAAAGGAGCTGGAGAAGGAAATGGCAAACCATTCCATTATTTTTGTGAAGAAAACCCCAAATGGGGTCACTATGAGTTGGACGTGACTGAAACAACTGAACAAGCTTATCATTGCTCATCGTCAGTCCTAGAAGAAAAGTGAGAGTGACCTGGGTCTGGTGGGAAAAGCTTGGGATTCAGGAAACTGGGAGTTCTTGTCCTTGCTATCATCACTAACTTGCTATGTGACCTTGGGAAAGTCAAAGGCTATTTTTGTTTATTTTCTTTAAGATTCCTCAATGACAGTTTTTTAAAAAGCACAACCCCCCCTTACTTTCTGTCTTAGAATTGATATTAAGTATTGATTCCAAGTCAGAAGAGCAGGAAGGGCTGGGCAATGGGGGTTAAGTGACTTACCTGGGGTCAAATAGCTAGAAAGTATCTGAGGTCAGATTTGAACTCAGGACCTCCAGTTTTTGGCCATCTCTCCACTAAGCCACTTGGCTGTCCCTCCCAATTACATTTCAATCTGTCTAGGGTTTCACTCCAGGGTGTTGGAAACTGTGTTTGACACTTTTGCCCTGTTGAATCTGGGAGCTGATAAAGTCTCTCAAAAGCTCAAGTATGGGGGCAGCTGGGTAGCTCAGTGGAATAACAGCCAGGCCTAGAGATGAGAGGTCCTGGGTTCAAATCTGACCTCAGATACTTCCTAGATATGTGACCCTGGGCAAGTCACTTAACCCCCATTGCCTAGCCCTTACCACTCTGCTGCCTTGGAACTAATGCACAGTATTGATTAAGATGGAAGGTAAGGGTTATTTAAAAAAAAAAAAAGCTCAAGTATAACCTCTCATAGGCAAGATCTCAGCACATACTAAATGTTAAATAAATGGCTTAACTTTCTATCTGTAAAAGCAAAAAAGACAGAGAAACAGAGACATAGTGAGAGAGACATACACAGTGAGAGAGAAACAGAGAGCCAGAGAGAGGGACAGACACACATACACAGAGACAGAGACAGATAGAGAAATAAGGAGAGACAAAGACAGAGAGACAGGGATGACCAACACATAGAAGGGAGCTGGGAAAGGAGGGTTGGTTGACTTAGTGGGGGGGGGGGGCAAAGGTGGAAGAGTCAAGAGGAGGGCATGGATGGTCTGGGCAACTCCTAAAACGGTGGTCCTGGACAAGAACTCACCCACTGGAGTGGAGGCCACAGAGTGGAGTCTTCAGGAGGAACCGGCTAAGGATAAGGAGAGGGACAAGTCTGAGAGTTAGGACCAGAGAGAAGTAAGTGGTTATAGGACTGATTTAGTTCAAACCTCTTATTTTACAGATGAGGAAACCAAGGCCAAGAGAGATTGTGACTCATTGAAGGTCACCTAGCAAATGACAAAGTTCTGAATTCAAATCTAAGACTTTTCACTCCAGTAGATCTCAAACTGTTTTTCTAGAGCTTGAATTGAGGCCAGAAGAATAGGTAGAGCTACAATAAGCAGACATGAGAACTTGGAGAAAAAGAGGGCAATGATTCCAGGTGCAACAGTAATAACTGGCATTTCTATATCCTCTTTTAAGGTTTGAAAAGCATTTCATATCATACCAGGATCTCATTTTCACTGATAGAGGGAACTCCTGATGGGGAAAGGTGACTTAGAGGCCATTTAGTCCAACTCTTTCATTTGATAGGTGAAGAAACTGAGGTGTGTAGAGGAGAAGTGACTTTCCCAAAGTAGTGTAAAATTTAAATTGATCCATAATAATTAAAATATTATATTTAATAAGATTCATTAGTAATCACCAGAAGTAACAAAATAGAACCCTGTGCCCAGGGCAAATCTACCTGTTCAAACAGCCCACTCCACCAAAGTCGAGACCCAGGATAGAAAGAGGGCTAGCCACAGAAGACCATCCTATTTATTCTCCTGTCTACATCAGCATGTAATGAGAGGAAGACAGTGGGCTCCTGGGAAATGTAGTTCAAAGGCACAAGATTTCCAATTACACAGTAGAAAGGGAGTGCTCTAGGTGGGAGAGAATGTGGGGGTTGGAGTAGGAGAGCCCTGGGCTCAAATCTTGGCTCTTTGTGATAGTGTACCCCAGTATACCCCATGAACCTCAGTTTCCCTCACTTGTACAATGGGGACTGATAGTATAGCATCTTCTTTGGCTTGTTGTTAGGTTCAAATGGTTTGTAAAATGCTGATGCAGATTTGCTATGTTGAAGAGGTTACTTTCAGGAGACCAGTGAGGACAGTGTGAATTTTAGATTTACTCCACCTTGCTTAGTCTAGCAACCAGGAATGTATACACCCCTACTTAAGGATTAAGTGTTGAGGAGGATGGCCTATGACAGACATGTGCTAGCAAGTGACAAATAAGAAACAACCAACAGACCCCCTGGGCTGTCCTAAGTCAAACTTAAGCCATCATTGGTACATGTGAGGCACAGGAAGTGATGTAAAGAATGGTCTATATATTTCACGTCACTTCCTCTGGCTCCCTCGCTGAGACATGGCTCTCACTCGCAGAGACTTTGGGCTCTGTTGGCAGCATGGGGAGTGCTGGGTGGTGTTTGGTGTCTTGGAGGTTGATGCTTGTGGCTTGCTAGTAAGGGACTGGAGAAGCTCAGTAGCATAAGTTAGGTGAGGTGTCTTCCCTGAGCGACCTGGGTGAGTGGTTAGGCTGATTCCTTTTTCCTTTACCTCTTAAAGCACTATCCTCTTAGGAGGCCCCTCATCTCAGAGTAGGCCTCATGGCTAGAAGCTGAGCTAGTTTTAATCTTCTGAGGAAGTCTCGTGGCTGAGTTCTCTGAACTTCCCTTGTCTTAGGCTAGGCCTGAGAAATCTTATACCCTTTTCTCTCTCTCTTTTCTTAATTTCTTCCCTCTATTTTAATTAAACCACCATAAAAATCCCAAACTGACTTGAGCATTTTATTGGGATTGAATTAATCCTTGGAGATCATTAGTATAATATATTTAGTCAAGAACCCCTAAATTTACCCCTTACACTAGATAATGGAAGGGTCTTAGAGAAACTTTTGGAGTATCCATAGATATTCTGTAACTGTTTCTGGTCCATTCACTGCAAGTGTCTTTGCTTGGCTACATCAAAAGGCTCAAATAGGTTTCCGCTAAGCTCTCAGACTGCTCTCTCTTGGTTTGATTCCACTGTGGGTGTCCTGTGAGAGACAATGCTGTACAAACTGTGGGCCTTCTTACCTCTGAGGATGCGTGACCCCACGAAATGGGTCTCAGACCTTTGCTTCTGCCTTTGCTCTTTTCCATTTTTAGGTTAAAGAGATTGAAGGCTGCAATGTCGTGAGTTTTTGAAGGTCAGAAGAGGGGCTTCCCGGGCCTGTAGGTTTTGTGGCCATCCCAGGATCAATGCAATGAGGAGAAAGGAACAATCTTTGGGAGTAACCTTTAGGACCCAACCCAGCAGTAGCTGAGGCAAAGACTTATCTAGCAACCATATGGAATTTAGACTTAAACTTGGTAGGAAAAATTCTCTAATTGTTCCTACCAGGATGGGGAAAAGGGGAGAGCACGTCCCCAAGGCATGGGGCAGAGAAGGGGGCAATGTCCTCACTTTTGTCCATGTTTTGCCATTACTTTACAGGAGTTCATTGATGTTAAGTGGCTAAATGAATTGGGGCTATCGGTCTCTGGAGATTACAGTAGGAGAAACACTACTGATGGCGGCTTGAGTTAAACACATTACAGAAGAGAAAAATCTCCAATTCTCTCAGGTTATTCCTAAAACCTTGAGAAAAACATGCAGCGGGCTTCACTGTGGGGAAGTAAGGCCAAGGTACACTCATTACACAGACATCATCTCATTTGTTTGGTCCTCACCAGTCACTTACCCCTGGGCCTTGATTTCCTCATTTTTATAATAAGGAGGCTGGACTAGGTGGTTTCTGAGGTTCCTTCCAGCTCTAGATCTATATGAGCTACTCTGGAAGAGTGATGCTAATATTATTATCACCCTCATTTAGTAGATAGGGAGCCCAGACTTAGAAAGAATTTACTGACTTCACCAGTGCTACTTAGGTTATAAATGTTAGTGGTAGGACTTGAACTCGTCTTCTTGACCACAAATCTAGCCCTCTACCTACTACACCATGCTTCCTCTTATAACAAACCACTGTAGACATGTGTAAAGAACACCCCAAACTTTATAGTGATATAGAAATGTCAGCTAGCGGGGTAGTGGAGGGAGTGCCAGGCTTGGAGTCAGAAAGACTCATCTTGAGTTTAAATCTGGCCTCAGACACATCCTAGCTCTGTGACCCTGGGCAATTCACTTACATTTGTTTGCCTCAGTTTCCTCATCTGTCAGATAAGCTGGAGAAAGGAATGACAAATCATCCCAGTAACTTTGCCAAGTAAACCCCAATGGGATCATGAAGGGTCAGGACTGAAAAATGAATAAATAAACAATAGCAAAAAGAAATGCCAATTAGTAAGTGGGAGGACTCAAATCTAAGTCTGACTCTTTTCTACCTTGTTGCAAATCCTTCATATCTCAAGGATGGCTTTGGATTAAATGAGATACCATTTGTTGTTGTTGTTGTTTTTCCTCCAAAATTTTTTATTCAACAAATATATGTATATAGGTTCTATTGTTTCCTGTAGGAATTTACTCTATATATTCAGTATTACTCTAATGCATTTAAAGACAGAGAATCAGCATGGCATAATGGATGGGGCAAATGAGATACCATTTGGGAAGAGAAACACTAAATGACTTAATGACTCTTTTGGGGTACTCAGTACCCCCTTTTTTTCCTGAAAGCTCTTTGCTTCCATCTTGGAATCAATAATGTATATTGGTTCCAAAGCAGAAGAGCACTAAGGGTCACACACTTAGGAAGTATCTGAGGTCACATTTGAACCCAGGACCTCCTGTCTTTAGACCTGGCTCTCAATCCATGCGTTGCCTGCCTGCCTTCCCCACCTCCTTTTTTTCTGGAGCTTATCTTTTGTCAAGGCTATTGGTTACCAATAATAGAGGCCAGTGGTCCCTCCGGAACACTCCTCAAAGCTATAAATTGCAGAGGAAGCAATGGTCTGCCCGGGCAGAGGGAGTTTTCTCAGCTGGGAGCTCATTGAAATTAAAGGCTGAGTCTTTGTCCATATATGTGGAACACTGTGGGAGGAAGGTGCTCTGGACCATAGTCAAGGCATTACAAGGAGTGGCCTTTCCCCTAAAAGAATTCCCCTTCCCTTAGCACATATAGGACTCGGCCAATTTAATTCCAAGGTCAGAAAGACTCAGGAAATAATCTCACTAGCAGAAAAGATCTCGAGTCTCCTCCAGTCCTGAAAACTCATCTGAAAAAGAAATAACTCTTTCACTGACAATCTCAATGAGAAATTCAGCCTTTGCTTTTCTTATCAATAGATGGGTTTCATCCTTCTGGAAACTAAAACCCAGTACAGCCTGAACAAAGGGCTTTTTGTGAGCTCGGAGCCAAAAGTTCTTCTCCCTGGGCCGAAGAGAGCAAAGCCACTGGAATAAATAGCAATACTCTCCCTAGGGGAATAGTGGAAGCAGCGAAGGACAACTCTGGTTTCTTCAGTCCTTGGGGCCCCGGCAGACGGTCTTCTCATTTGGCTCCTCTCTGGGACTTGGCAGCTTAGGTTGGGCTCCACTCTTCTGAGATGAGGCCCAGTTTTTCAGGTGTGGGAAGTCTCTTCTCCAAATGGAGAGCCACTCACCCAGAAGGAGGCCAGCGCTCTGAGAAGAATGTCATAGCTCTGAGTGAATTTGTCCAGAGAAAGCTCAGGCCTCTGTTGTTTTAGTCTATGGGGGTGACTTCTAGGTACTTCCTGCATGATCTAAGAAAAGCAGAAATCCAGGAAACAAATGCTTTGGCCTTGTGGTTTCCTTCCCACCTCAGGCCCTTCTAGGGCCCAGTAGAATTCTGTGGTCAGGGATGGAAACCTCAACCTTTCCTTACCACTGGCTGCTATTTAGGAGCTGGTCACATAGTAGGCTGCCTCTGGCCAAAAGCAGACTGCAAGTCTTCTTTCCTTCAATCCAAGCCTCTTTATGTCAGGGGGATATGCTTCTGGAGAAGGAAATGGCAAACTATTCCAGTACTGTTGCCAAGAAAACCCCAACTAGGCATGTCACTTAACTCTGTTTGCCTCAGTTTCCTCATCTGTTAAATGAGTTGGAGAAGGAAATGGCAAACCACTCCAGTATCTTTGCTAAGAAAGCCCCAACTGGACAAGTCACTTAATCCTGTTTGCCTCAGTTTCCTCATCTGTTAAATGAGTTGGAGAAGGAAATGGCAAATCACTCCAATATCTTTGCCAAGAAAACTCCAAATGGGCAAGTCATTTAATCCTGTTTGCCTCAGTTTCCTTATCTGTTAAATGAGTTGGAGAAGGAAATGGCAAACTATTCTAGTATCTTTGCCAAGAAAACCCCAAGTGGGCATGTCACTTAATCCTGTTTGCCTCAGTTTCCTTATCTGTTAAATTAATTGGAGAAGAAAATGGCAAACTACTTCAGTATCTTTGCTAAGAAAATCATCCCAATGGGGCAAGTCACTTAACCTTGTTTGCCTCAATTTCCTCATCTGTTAAATTAATTGGAGAAGAAAATGGCAAGCCACTTCAGTATCTTTGCTAAGAAAATCATCCCAATGGGGCAAGTCATTTAACCCTGTTTGCCTCAGTTTCCTTATCTGTTAAATTAATTGGAGAAGAAAATGGCAAACTACTTCAGTATCTTTGCTAAGAAAATCATCCCAATGGGGCAAGTCATTTAACCCTGTTTGCCTCAGTTTCCTTATCTGTTAAATTAATTGGAGAAGAAAATGGAAAACTACTTCAGTATCTTTGCTAAGAAAATCATCCCAATGGGGCAAGTCACTTAACCTTGTTTGCCTCAGTTTCCTCATCTGTTAAATGAGTTGGAGAAGGAAATGGCAAATCACTCCAGTATCTTTGCTAAGAGAGAAGAGTCAGACATGACTGAAAAATGACTGAACAAGACACTTTCAGTGCTGAAATGGAAGTGAGGTGCATTCCCATGGACAACTTGATGAGTAGTTTTTCTAGACTGGGCAAGTTTCAATTTGACATGGACACAGAGAGAGAGAGCAAGCTCAGTAAGGGCAAAGACTTTAACAAAGGCAGCAGGAGAGAGATACCCAGCAGTGCCTTGCCCGTGGGAGGTACCCAAGGCATATTTCAACCCAATTCCATAATATTTATTCAGTTCCTAGCAGGTTCAAAGAGAGGTGCTGGGGATCCAAAGGCGGGCTCTTCTCAGAGAGTCTACAATCCAAAGAGTTTGGCATGTTTCCTGAATGAATAAATGTATGCAAAATGAGATCGAGTGTTATTTTTGAGTCAACACGAGGGCACTTTCAGTAACAAGGCTGTATATAGAACAGAGTGTTTCTCCTACTCCTATTATCACCATATGCTGATGGAAGCTCCCTCAATAAGGGAGTCTGCGTTGTGGGGGAGTGGAAAGGAGGTGACAAAGTGGGGTTACAAAGATCTGGTTCAAGTCCCACCTTTGACACAGACCAGCTATATGATCCTGGGCAAGTGGCTTAACATTTCAGTGCCCAACGGTATGTGTGAGGTTTGCGTTGGGATTTTTTCTCACAGGGAATTCCTAATGTCCACAGAATCATAGGGCTGTTTGAAAATAGGCTTGGAGTCAGGAAAATAGGTTCGAATCTCACCTGGCTCACATAATAGTTGTGTGATCCTGGGCAAGTGACAATCTCTCTGACCTGCTTTTTTATGAGGGGGCTGGACTTAATGGCCCTCATGGTCCCTTCCAGCTCTGAATCCATGCTTGTGTATGATGAGAGAGAGAATCTGAGATCCCGGACCTTGATTAAGTCATTTAACTCCTTTATGGCTCAGTTTCCTTATCTTTAGGAGAAGGTTTGATTTGTTGGCTTCTGAAGGGCTTTCCAGCTCTTAACCAATGATTATGTCAGGTTGTTTCCAGCTGGAAATCCCTATTTCCCATCTCCTGAGGGAGACTGTACACATCTAGGTTCTTGGAAGGCAGGGATTCTTGTCTTCATCGTCTTCCCATTCCCCATCCTCATCTCCCCTTTCTCTGCTCCTAGAAAAGTGCCTCGCACAGAGTAGGTGTTTGGAGATGGTTGAATTGAATTGAAAAATGGGAGTGAGAAATATATGTTGGCCTGGAATTCAAGGGAAGATAATTTCTAGGAAAAAGGGTGGGAGGGATGATCAGTCTTGGTGTGCCAGAGTTGAGAATGGGAAAGAGGAAGGAGGTAATGAAGCCTTCTTCAGTTATTTGGTGGGACATTCCTCCCTCCCAAGATCTGCCACTTTTCATGGTCTGAGTGAGTCTGGAAAAGTTATTAAGGGAGGGACAGCTGCAGTAACACTTCAAATGCAGAGATCCTTGGGAGAGTCAAGACTTCTAGATGCCCAGAAGCTTGGGGGTGGGGAGAAGGGAAGGGAACAAGCATTGATATAGTACCTACAATATGTCAGACAGTATACTAATACAAAGAGTCTCTCATTTGATCCTCACAACAACCCTGGGAGGTAAGTGCTATTATTGTCTCCATTTTACAGATGAGGAAACTGAGACAAATAGGTTTCTGGACCCAGATGTGAACTCAGGTTTTCCTGACTTCAGGCTCAGGCATTTTTATCCACTTTGGCCTTAGAAGAGGCAGAGGTGCCTTAAGAGCTAAAAGAGACTGTAGTGGTCATCTAGTCTACCTCTCCCATATTACAGATGAGGAGCCCAAGGCTCAGGGAAGCCAAGCTTTTGGCTCAAGGTCACAGGGGATGCTTATTCAGGGGAGGATTGAAACCCGTGTCCTCTGACTCTGTAAGACTCTGTGTGCTGAATCATAGACTCTGGATTGAAAAGGAGTCACCTAATCCCCCCCCCCTTTTTTTTTTACAGAGGGAACATTGAAGTCCAGAGATGTTAAGTGACTCCACCAAGGCCACTGAAATTGTGATGGGGCTGGTAGTGCTTCCATGTTGATTACTTCTGATTTATCCTGTCTATATCTTGTTGGCACTTAGCAGTTTGCCTGTTCTCTCCCCCACTGGTTGGTAAGCTCCTCTAGAGCAGGAGTCTTTCGCCTTTTTTTTTTAACCCATACCTTCCCCATTAGAATTAATACCATGTATTGGTTCTAAGACAGAAGAGTAGTAAGGGCTAGGCAATGGGGGTGAAGTTACTTGTCCAGGGTCACACATCTAGGAAGTATCTGAGGTCAAATTTGAACCCAGGACCTCCTGTCTCCAGATCTGGCTCTCTATCCACTGAGTCACCTAGCTGTCTCCGTTTTGCCCTCCCCCCCTCAATCCCTTGAGCCTGGCACCTAAATAATAAACCTTCACTGATTGACATTCTGTGGTGGAGTCCAGGTCAGCCCTCGCGCCCCGTTCTCTTCTGTCAAGCTCTCTCCCAGGGCTTCCAGCTGCCAGGATCAGAGGGCGGTGCCTGGTTGAAGCAGGCTCCGCCTACGTGTGTGTGGGGAGGGTGGTGCTCCCAGAGGGTGCCGCGCGCCAAGCTGGACCGCGCCCCTCTGAGGTGTGAGCCGGCCGCTGCAGGGGGCCGCCCGGCCTCGGAGCGCGCACCGCTGGGACTGCGGACACAGCTGGCTCCCTGCCCGTGACCGGCTCAAACAGCAGGTGCGCGGCCAGGACTACAAGTCCCGGCGTCCTCCGCGGGCGCCTGCCGGGCCTCCGCGGCCACTCCGGAGAGCCTGAGAGCGGAGCCCTAGAGGCAGTAGTCGGAGCCGCTGCAGCGCCGAGCGCTCATTTCGCTTTGGGTTCGGGAGTGGTGGAGCTGCAGCGAGTAGCAGCAGTGGCAGCGGCAGAGGCATTGGCATTCAGCAGCAGCAGCAGCTCCACCAGCTCCACCAGCAGCAACAGCAGCAGACTGCTGCAAGGAGCCCCAACGGCGGCCGCGCGCTCGGGCCATCTGTGGCTCCCCGCCAGCCCGGGTGTCCGGGCTCTGGCTCGGGGCTCCTCCCCGCCTAGCCTGCGCGCCCTAACCCCGCGGGTCCCGATGCCGAGGCATGGATAGAGCGGCGCTTCGTGCGGCGGCAGCGATGGGGGAGAAGAAGGAGAGCGGAGGGGGCGCGGCAGCTGCTGCAGATGTGGGCGCAGCTGGAGCCGGGGCCGGGGCCGGGGCCGGGGCCGCGGCCGGCCGGGCTCTGCAGCAGTGCGGCCAGCTCCAGAAGCTCATCGACATCTCCATCAGCAGCCTGCGGGGGCTGCGCACCAAGTGTTCGGTATCCAACGACCTCACCCAGCAGGAGATCAGGACCCTGGAGGTACAGGGCTGGGCAAGGTCAGGGCAGAGGGGCAGGGGCGGGGGGGGGGGGGGGGTTGGGCAGGGGTCCATTTACCCGACTCCGGCAAGTCCAGTCAAAGCCACGAGAGGGTGAGCCAAGCTCTGGCTGCTGGGGGCTCCCGGTGCCAACTACCCCCTCCCCCCCTCCGCAGCTACCTCTTCTACACCATTCCCCGAACTTTGCAGCTTTAAGTTGTACACCCTTCCTGACATCGAGCAATCATTTGTTATACGCCTACTATGTGCCAGACTGTGGAGATGCAAAAGCAAAAATGAAACCCTTGGGGTTCAACTGGAGTTGGGGGAGGGGGGGAAGTTCTGGGAGTCCAGAACCGCCCCCCCCTCCCGATCTCTAGCTCTCTCTGTCTGGGTCTCTCTGGCTCTCTCTTTGTCTCTGTCTCTTGTTCTATCTCTGTCCCTTCTTCTCTGTGTCTCTTCCTCCCTGTCTCCTTTCTCGGTCTCTCTGGGTCGCTTTCTGTCTCTTCTCTCTGCCTCTGTCTTCTCGTAATAAATACTGATATCTGTGAGCCGCCGATTCTTTCTTTACATGCTGCTGATTGGCAGCTGTGTGTCCATGGACTTAAGGGAGCTATTCGTTCCCCTCAAAACACGGACACCCGAAATGGGGTGGGTGGGGAAGGTAGGAGAGACAAGACAGTACTCTGCTGCAGGAGAAATTTATCCTTCTAGGGAGGCAAGAAGTCCTTCCCGTTTTCAAGGAGTTTGGGGGAAGAGGTCAGACGACAAGTTTTGAAGTCCCGCACCTCTGCTGGCTCCTGCACAGATTCTCGGTCTCCCACTCCCCGTCCCTTCCCATTTTTTAGGCCCGTGAGGTTCTTAAACATGTTTCTCCTTTTGTCACTGGGCTCCGACTATTCCATGTTCATTCGAGGACACTCCCATCCCTTGCCTGCCAGTGTGTGCTTAATTAAGTCTCATTTTCAGAAAAGTCCCTCCTCCACCTTTACCTCTTCTCGGACTCTGCTCTTTCTTGCTGTGTGCCTGGTATGGGGATGGTCCCTGCAGCATCTCTCTGCCAGCTGCTTTGCTATGCATCAGACTTAAAAAAAAAAAAAGAAAAGAAAAGAAAAAAAGAAAGGGTCCCCCCCCCCCTTCTTCTTCTTCTGCTGAATCGGCGTTTCTGCCCTTCAGTCATTTGTTGCCTCGCCTTTGGGTTACCATGGTATTAAGCTAATCAAAACAATTACCCACCTTCTGTTCCCCTGACTTCCTCCAAAAAATGGACTTTGGCTTATAACAGATTATACTTAGGAATATAGCATTTTTGTTGGAAATAATCGCCATTGGAGGAGTACTGACGGTTGGGGGAAGGGGAAAAGAGCTGCTGTTTTGTTTTTTTCTAAAATGACATCTCCTTCCAAACTCTCCAAGGGAAGTGAAGGCTTAATTGGGGTTGGGAGAACAATGTAGGAAGGTAGTTAGGTTCAGAGGGTCCATCCCTTCCCTTCACTTCCCCCTCTTCTCCCCTCCCCCCACTGCCGGGGTTCACACACAATGGGGGTGAAGATCGGTTCCTCCTTTCCAAACAGAGCTTTTGTCCAGAGACTTGAAAGGCAGTGCATGCCCAGTGACTTTCTAGGGTTTAGGCTGTGCGGTCCTATTAGAGAATGGCGTCTGGGTTTGGGAACTGGCTATTTGTCAGAGGGAGATAGGGTTCAGAAGCCGTCATTTGACTGAGCTTGGCCCTTCTTTCCCTAGCTTCCCAAAAACAGGGCCCCCAAATTGCCATTTCTGTTGTTACTGAATTATTGGTCAGTTGTAAGAGAACCAGTGCTTGGTCAGAGGTATTTTGAAGAGGACAGATCTTCACTTCCTCCATATCAAACATACAGGGAAAAATTCACATTCTTATCCAAGGGACCAGGGGGTGCAGGCTTCCCCCGTCTGAGCTCAGAAATCTATAGTTAGATCGGGGCTCTCCATGTAAACTTTTGTTATTATTTTTTTTCTGTAATAGCTGTCTCTCCTCTCACTCTCTGTCTCTCTTCTCTGTCGCTGTCTCTCTGTCTCTCTCTCTGTTTCTGTCTCTGTCTGTCTCTCTCTCTCTCCTGGACATGATTTTCAAGAGAGTCTGATTTCTTGTGAAAGAGAAGCTTGAATGTGTTGGCCCGATGGCGTTCAGTGACAAGGTGAAATGCTTGTGTTGGTTAATTACAGCATGAGGGCAGGTTCCTGTGGTTGCTCTGTTTGGTTTCTCTATTGTCAAGCAGAAAGAGAGGACTCTCTGGCCGGTTCTTAGACTGTCCTCATGCTGCTCTTGAGTGCTGCTTGGATCCCTGGGTGTTTAACAGAGGTACTTGCTGAATAGTCCTCTGGAGGTGGCACCGGGACTATTATAGTACCACTAGATTCTGAGGGCTGGAGACTGGAGTGAAAGGACTGAAGCAAGAAAAATCTCCATTCTCATCCAATTGACCAGGGGGTGCAGGCTTATTTCCTCTTACCTTGGAAAATATGTATTTATATTTATTATGTCACATATAATAAATACAGTTTATTATTTTAATATATTTTATTAAAAACCCTTACCTTCTGCCTTAGAATCAATACTAAACAGCAGTGCCAATGCAGAAAGAGCACTGAGGGCTAGACAATTGGGGTTAAGTGACTTGTCCAGGGTCTCATAGCTAGGAAGTTTCTGAAGCCAGATTGGAAGAAAATTCTAATTCTAAGGCAGGGAACCTGAATTCAAATTCTGTCTTAGATATCTAGAATGGTACATTTTGAGCTGGAAGGGACCGGAAAGACATCTAGTTTTTCTCCTCCCCAGGTTCCCCATTTTGTAGCTGAGGAACTTGGGCTCCAGAGAGGGCAATGACTTGCTCAAGGTCACACAGGGAGTGAGTGACAAGAAGCAACATCATTGACTTCAAGTATTTTTCCTCTTATATCATGCTTCCTTCGCTGTTTCCTTGGAAGGGGCAGCGCAAAGATGCTGAGATGGAGAGTTATTTCTGAGGGAGGACAAAAAGGCCATTTTGGCCAGGCAAGTTGTTTTCTCGGCAAAAAATGATACTGAGTGCTATACTTCACAGTTATAATCCCTATTCTCCCCATCTTACTTGAGTTATTATGAAGAAAGCATCATGCAAATCTTCAAGGCCTATAGAATGAGTTATTACAATTTTTTTTCCCCTTGGGTGGGTCATCCATAGCCCTGAACCATCCTTGGTCAGTGCCTAGGATTGTCTGGTGATCTCCCCTCTGTGCTCTGGGGTATTTCATTTGGATAGGGAATTGCCCAAAACAGCTAGAAACACCCCAGGGATTGGAGAGGATTTGCAATGGAAATGAGGGGGAAATACTCATTTCTTTGTCCTCTCTCACCAAGATGGATCCAGATTCCTTCCCATGTCCCTAAAAGAAGAGACTGTGGTTATTTTCAGGTCAGAAAGAAGATGATGCAAGTGTCCCCTTTCACCAGATGCTGTGACTCTCACAAGAGGGCCTTTTGGTGGAGATAGAGAGGAAAGAAGAGGAGCTCCACAGGAAGCAAGCCTTGACTTTCTGTAGATTTTCCACAGCCTCTAAAGAGGGTGCTTTCTTTTTCTATCAATCTATCAATCTATCAATCTATCTATCTATCTATCTATCTATCTATCTATCTATCTATCTATCTATCTATCCCCTTCTCTCTGTCTTTCTATTTCCCTCTCTTTGGGTCTATCTGTCTCTATTTCTGTCTCTGTCTCTTTGTCTCTGTCTCTGTTCTCTCTTTCTCTTAAAGGGAGGCAGAGTACCAAACAGAGACCAGCCCAGTGACTTCAGAATGTCTCAGCTGGAGTAGAATCCTCCTGAATACCAGGCAACTGTGGCCTCTAGATAAACTTCTTGCAACATTGGAGCCAGAGTTCTTAAAACCCATCTGGTCAAAGGGCTTATCTTGTGTAATAAAAGAAAAAAAACAGAATCCTTAAAATATTTATATGATGGTGGGATGAGAAGGGAGATTGGATTAGATGCTCCTGAGATCCTTTCCAGCCTTGGGGTGTTGGGTGAAGGGCTTAGATTCAGAAGGAAGGTTCTATCTTGACCCAGATGACTCTAGGCAAGTCATTTAATTTTCCTGATAAAGCAGAGTAATAACACTGACTAAACAGGGTTATTTTCGGGGAAAAAATAATATATGCAAAGTGCCTGCATTTTGGGAGATCCTGGAGTCAAGTCACTTAACCCCAATTGCCTAGCTCTTATCACTCTCCTACCTTGGAACCAATGTTAGCTATGACATCAGTCACCAATTCTTATGCACTGATATGTGTCTCTAAATCTATCAGTCAATCTGTCTGTCTGTCTGTCTGTCGAGTTGGCAGTGTGGTCAAGGAGCCTGAGACCCAGCTGTAGAATCAAGCATCTCACACCACTGCTTTGGGTTATCCTAGTGCCACAGGCAATTCTCCAAGATTCTAAATTGCAAATAGAACACATATGGAAGATACACATTGGTGAAGGGAGCTCTCTATTCTGTTGAAAACAGGACTGGTAAATGTAGACGTGTGTGTATACATATATACACCTATATACATATATGTGCATAAGAGCATAGGATAAAATATGATAAGATAGAGCATTGGACCTGGAGTCAGGAAGAAACAGAGTTCTAATTTGGCCTCACCTCACACATATCCCAACTGTGGGACTTTGGGCAAGTAATTTAACTTCTATTTGCCTTCACTTCTTCATCTGTAAAATAAATATAGTAATAGTATCTACCTTCCAGGGTTGTGGTGAAGATAATCATTAGAACTATGTCTGACACATAGAAAATACTTTATAAATGTTAGCTATGATTATTACAGTATTGTGCAATATAGGGTGTTCCAAAGTCTTAGTATGGTAAGAAAACCCAAATTAAGGTTTTGGGGATATATTATATTATATTATATTATATTATATTATATTATATTATATTATGTTATGTTATGTTATGTTATGTTATGTTATGTTATGTTATGTTATGTTATGCTATGCTATGTTATGCTATGCTATGCTATGTTATGTCACGTCACGTCACGTCACGTCACGTCACGTCACATCACATCACATCACATCACACCATACCATACCATATCACATCACATCACATCACATCACATCACATCACATCACATCACATCATATCATATCATATCATATCATATCATATATTATATTATATCGTGTTATATTGTGTTATAT
Organism: Monodelphis domestica; assembly: GCF_027887165.1. Taxonomy (NCBI): domain Eukaryota; kingdom Metazoa; phylum Chordata; class Mammalia; order Didelphimorphia; family Didelphidae; genus Monodelphis; species Monodelphis domestica. The sequence goes on from NC_077228.1 coordinate 505,643,540, forward strand.
TATATTATATTATGTCATGTCATGTCATGTTATGCTTTTGTTATATTATATTATATTATATTACATTATACCATATTATTATATTATATTGTTATATTACATTATGTTATATTATAGACTACATTATATTCTATCATATTATATTGTGTTATAGTATTATATGTTATGCTGTACTGTATCACATTGTATTATAACATATATGATATATCATACCATAAATCATATTTATTTATTATATTACATTATATGGTATATTATTTCATATTATATATATATATATATGGAGTTTCCAAATCAAGATTGAGGCATATTATATATATATATATATGAGGCATATTATATATATATATATAATATGTATTTTGTTATTCAGTTGTGTCTGACTCTTTGTGACCCTGTGGACCATACCATGCCAGTACTATCCATGGGGTTTTCTTGGCAATGATACTGGAGTGGTTTGCCATTTCCTTCTCTAGTGGATTAAAGCAAACATAAGTTAAGTGACTTGCCCAGGGTCACACAATTAGTGGGTATCTGAGGTTGCCTTTAAATTCAGCTCTTGGGGTGGCTGGGTGGCTCAGTAGATTGAGAGTCAGGCTCAAAGAAGGGAAGTCCTAGGTTCAGATATGGCTTTAGATACTTCCTAGCTGGGTGACCCTGGGCAAGTCACTTAACCCCCATTGCCAAGCCCTTACTACTCTTCTGCTTTGGAACTGATACACAATATTGATTCTAAGAAGGAAAGTAAGGGTTTAAAAAAATAATAAGCTCATGTCTTCTTGACTCCAGATCCAGCGCCCCATCTACTGGGTCATCAGTTGTCCCCAAAGCCAACAGAAACCAAGTGATGTGTATCTGTACAAATGTACATATGTATACACATCACATATTACATATATCTACACAAATACATTTCTAAATGATATATAGCAAGTTATATATTCACATATAAAATGTAAATGTATCCATTCATACATAAAACCCCTGGCCAACCTCAAAGTCAGTTATTTTGAAGAATGATCATAATAGCTTTAATTGGCATATAAAAGACTTTTGCCAAGTACATCCTTTCTTTCGGTCTTCTTGGCAGCCGGAGGAGGCAGGTAGCACTACTGTGATCATCCTCTTTTAACTAAAAGCCTTTGAGGGCTGCTGATTTCATCCTGGGGCTGTCCCATCCTCAGACCCAGACTGACTGCCACTACTTCAGCCCTCCAGTCCCGATGAGGTTCTGTGCCTGGTGGCTCAGCTTCCTGGCGACACACTTCCCTCGTCCAGCTGGGTGAGCTTCAGACAGCGTGTGGCTATCTCAGATGCCCATGAGAGAGTGGTGAGGGCTAGGAAATGGAAGTAAGTGACTTGCCCAAGATCACACAGCTAGAAAGTGTCTGAGGTCAGATTTGTGTCCTTTGTCAGGTCATTCTCCATCTAAAGAAAAGCTACTGTTATTGCTCTCCTAATCATGATGATTATCGAGGCAGAACGGAGCAGGGGATAGATAGAGAGCTGGTCTCAGAGGCAGAGTGTGACCATGGGCAAAGTCACTTACAATCTCCATGTCCCAGGAAACTCTGAGATTTTCCGAGAGCTATTTCCAGCAGTCTCTTGTGGAGAGAGGACATTGCAAACCGTCACATATGTGTGTGTTGACACATATGTATATTTAAATTCTGTTTTATAAAAATGACATATAAAAGCTGATATCATCATCATGTTCATCACTGCACATTCCTTGTTCAGATGCCGCAGGTCTTGGAGCTTGTTTCAGGATGATACTAACCAATCTTTTGTTACCGCTTTTTTCCTATATGTTATCAATTCAGTGAGCATCTATTAAAACACTTTATTGGGGGGGGGGCAGCTGGATGGCTCAATGAATAGAGAGCCAGGCCTAGAGACGGGAGGTCCTGGGTTCAAATCTGGCCTCAGACACTTCCTAGCTGTGTGACCCTGGGCAAGTCACTTAACTCCCATTGCCTAGCTCTTACCACTCTTCTCCCTTGGAACCAACATTGGTTCCAAGGCAGAAGGTGAGGGTTTAAAAAAACAAACAAAAAAAAAAAACCTGTGTGTCAGGTAGTGTGCTAGGCTCTGTGGATTCAAAGATAGCAAACAGAAGGTTAATGGGTAAATAATAATCAAAGATGGCTCTAATCTTGGTAAAGGATTTTATATCCATTTTTTTGTTGTTGGAGCTACAAAAACCCAGTGAGGTAGATGCTGCTATTCTATCCATGTGACATATGAGGAAAGTGAGACCCAGATGGGGTTCACTGATTTGCTCCAGGTAGCACAACTAGTAAATGTCTGAAGCAGGATTCACACTGAACCCTACACTAATTCACTGCCATATGGGCAAGAAGGTTGTTGACTTTATTAGAGAGCTCAAAAAATTCACTTCCCCTAACCTTTTTTAAACCCTTACTTTCTGTCTTAGAATCAATACTAAATATTGGTTCCAAGGTAAAAAAGCGGTAAGGGCTAGGCAATGGGAGTTAAGTGACTTGCTCAGGGTCACACAGCTAGGAAGTGTCTGAGGTCAGATTTGAACCCAGGACCTCCTGTCTCCAGGTTTATCCACCAAGCCACCTAACTGCCCCTCTCCCAATTCTTGGTAATGGTGGGGGGCTATGGATATAGGTTGAGGGTTCATCACTTTCTGTGTATATGTGTCTAGAAGACCTTTGGCAGGATTTGGAACCCAGGCCTTCTTTGTTTCAAGTTCAGCATTCATTTTTACCATATCATCCTCTTAGTACTTAGGGAGGGTGAATTTAGTGGTCAAAGTTGACCTCATCTCTCTTTCCCTAAATAACTAGTTTTCTCAAAGCAAGGAGGAACTACTTCAGAGAGTGTCATACTTGGAACAACTACTCTAGAGTTGATTAGAAGTGCCCATCGACAAAAATACCTTATGACTCAAGAGCTCTCTATGGGAGGCCAGTGCACATAGTGCACACTCGCTTTTTTCATTTCTCTAGTCTTATCAGTCCATAAGTTGACTAGAATCAGTGACATTTTCCCCATTTCATAGACGAAAAACTGAGGCTCAGATTTTCCATGATGGATCAGAGTCCTCTGATAGGGAGTGTTTAAAATCGATGAAGATAGAAAATACAACTTGGGGGGGCTTCTATTGCCCAACCACATCTTAAGATAGTGTTCCTTTTGGGGCCCCACAGTGTTAGAAAGACGTCGCTAGATAAGGTGGGTGGCATCCAGCCAGGAAGGGGAAAGGCCTCAGGTTTATTCCATGTGATAAGGAGTTGACTAACATTAAGGGATATTTTAGGCTGGAGAAGATGAGTCTCAGTAGGGGCATAGATGGCATCATTAAGTATTTGTTGGATGCAGATCACAAGATAATTATTCCCTAGCTAGAAGGGACCACTGAGACCTTTTAGTCCCATCTCCTCAGAAAATTAAGGTCTATAGAAATTAAGTCACTATTGCTACACAAAGGGCTAGCCTAAGGTCACACATGTCAGAAATAGGATTTGAACTCAGGCCCTCCAGAGCCCTTGCTTTGTCCATGTATCATGATTAGTTGTGTGATGCCTGGACTCGGAGGCAAGAAGTTGTAGCATTGAATGAAGGGGCAAAGAAGGAGATTAGGTTCTATTTTTGAGGGAAAAGAAAAAAAATAGACTTTCTTCACAATGAGAACTGACCTGGAACTGGCTCCCTCAGGAGAATGGGGATGGGGCAGCATGGGGAGTGGTCTTCTTTGCACTAGATGTTTTATGGCAGAGCCTGAATGACCACTTGTTCATATTCAGGATGGATGAGATGGTCTCCCCCTGAGCTCCTATTCAGTTTCTGAGAACTAGTCATTCTGATTCTGTGCCTTTCCCAAGGTATCCCACAGCTAGGAGCTGGCCAAGCCAGGGTTGGATCCCAGGATAATTGACAACAGGTACAATCAGCTTCCCTCTAGATAGATAGATAGATAGATAGATAGATGGATAGATGATTGGGTGGATAAATGGATGGATAGATGATAGAGAAATAGATGGATAGATACATGGGTAGATGGATAGATAAATAGATAGATGGATATATGGATGGATGGATGGATGGATGGATAGAGACAGATGAATAGATACATGGATGGATGGATAGATAGATGGATATATATACATATATAAATGGATGGATGGCAGATGTATGTATATATGTATGGTAGATGGATGGATGGATGGTAGATTGATGGATAGATAGATGGATATATATACATATATAAATGGATGGATGGTAGATGTATGTATATATGGTAGATGGATGAATGGATGGTAGATTGATAGATGGATAGATAGATGGATATATATACATATATAAATGGATGGATGGCAGATGTATGTATATGTGTATGGTAGATGGATGAATGGATGGTAGATTGATAGATGGATAGATAGATGGATATATATACATATATAAATGGATGGATGGTAGATGTATGTATATATGTATGGTAGATGGATGGAGGGGTGGTAGATTGATAGATGGATAGATAGATGGATATATATACATATATAAATGGATGGATGGTAGATGTATGTATATATGTATGGTAGATGGATGAATGGATGGTAGATTGATAGATGGATAGATAGATGGATATATATACATATATAAATGGATGGTTGGCTGATATGTATAGGTGGATGAATGGTAGATGTATGTATATCTGTATGTATATATGGTAGATGGATGGATGGTAGATTGATAGATGGATATATATACACATATATAGATGGATGGCTGATAGATGTATGTATATCTGTATATATGGTGGATGGATGGATGGACAGTAGATGGATAGATAGGTAGATGGATAGAGAGCACACAGAAATGCTCAGAAGCCCCCTGGCCCTTGCTCATCATTAGTTTTTCTCTCCAGGACAGGGGAACTGATTCAGGATGAAGTCTACCTTGACTCTTCGATGCTGCAGTCAGGAGCTCAGCCAAGCATAACTGATTTGGACGTCCCTGCCTCTCCCTTATTGCCTTCTTCATTTAGCCTTCTTCAGTTTGTCTGATCATGTCAGACTGTCAGAAGTGGCCCAGCTGTGGCATTCTTCGTCTTCCTGGCCAAAGAATGTGCCAGATAGTTCCAAGGTGTGGAAGAACTTGTAGGAACAGACCTAGTCAATGCAGTGGCAAATGGTGGTCATGGCTTATCTTAATACTTGAGATTTATTATTATTTTTTGTCTTTCAAGAGGAAGGGAGAAAGCCTGAGAACTAGAATTCGCTTGTAGAATTGGCAGGTGGAGAAATCTTGACTTAGATGTGGAATGTTCCTGATCTGTGACCAATCCCAGACTCTGACTACTGGAGTGGGTAGGAGTTTTGTAAATTTCTAGGATTTAGTTGGAAGGCATCGTAGAAAGTCTAACCTCATTTTATAGAGGGGGAAACAGAGGAAAACAGAAGTGATTTGCCCAAGCTCCTAGAGGCAGCAAGTAGTAGAGTCAGGATTTGAATTTGTATTCATTAGTCATTCATCATTTATATAAACACCTGTTGTGTGCTAGGTGGCGCAGTGGATAGAGCACTGGACCTAGAGTCAGGAAGACTCCAGTTCAAACGTAGCCTCAGACAGTTACTAGCTGTGTGATCCTGGGCAAATCACTTAATGCCCTGTTGACCTCAGTTTCATCATCTGTCAAATGAGCTGGAGAAGGAAATGGAGAACTACTCCAGTATCTTTGCCAAGAAAACCCCAAATGGGGTCATGAAGAGATGGACCCAACTGAAAAATGATTCATCAACAAGCCACAACAAACTATATGCTGGGTGCTAGGAATACAGAGACAAAAACAAAACAAGAAATTTCCATTGTGACAGAGAAAAAATGTGTATGTGTGGAAGTAGTATTGGATAGAACCTGGACCTGTGATTTCACTAGTCTAGATAGAGTAAACTTCTTGATAAGGAACCCCCCCCACCCCACCCCAGCCAATTCCGTTCATACTTTGACTGCCACATATGGTCTCAAATAGTGGTTCTTTTTGTTTGTTTGTTTGTTTTGTTTTAAATAGCACTTACCTTGTCTTAGAATTGATAGTGTGTATTGGTTCCAAGGCAGAACAGTGGTAAAGACTGGGCAATGGGGGTTAAGTGACTTGCCCAGAGTCACACAGTGTCCAAATTCAGATTTGAACCCAGGACCTCCCATTTCCAAGCCTTTCTATCCACTCAGTCACCCAGCTTCCCCCTTGAACAGGGTTTTTAATCTGGAGTCTGTGAACTTGTTTACTTAAAGAAATATTTTGATCACTATATTTCACTAAAATTGACTTCCTTTGTAATTCTATGTATTTTATATGTTTAAAAATACAATTCTGAGTGGGGGTCCATGGGATTAGGAAACTGCCTTAGGAGTCAAAAAAAGGGTTAAGAATCCCTGACTTTGAGAGTTCCCTAAAGCACTTAGAGGTTAAAGGACTTGCCCAGAGTAACACAGCCAGTAGATCCTGGCTCTGAGGACACTTCTTTATTTATTAGACCAGGCTGAGTTCTTGAATATGCAAGTATAGACAATAAACACTCCAATTTTTGGAATGTGAGGAGACATTATTGGGAGTGGGGCATAGGGGTGTGGATCAGCAAGGGCTTCATGGCTGTCCAGCATCCTCTGGACTCCAGAGCCATCACTCCTTCCTCTGAGACATGCTTAGGGAGTCTCATTCTCCACATGTGGTCAAGTCAGTCTGCTGCTGTCTTGCCTTCCAGCTGGGCAAATTGCTTTCTGTCCCTATTACTAAGAAATGGTTACTATTATAGGTATTGGTGCAGGCTGGGCTAGATGCCAGTCCTCACCTGATAATGATAGAGAAAGAGAAAAAGAGAGAGACAGAGACTGAGAGAGACAGAGGAGAGAGAGAGGGAGAAAGAGAGGGGAAGGGGAGAGAGAGAGAGAGACAATGTGAGAGTATGTGAGAGCAAGAGAGAGAAAGAGGGGGTGAGAAAGAGAGAGAGAGAGAGAGAGAGGGAAAAAGAGAGAGAGAGAAAGGGAGAGGGAGGGAAAGAGAGAGAGAGAGAGACAATGTGAGAGTATGTGAGAGCAAGAGAGAGAAAGAGGGGTGAGAGAGAGAGAGAGAGAGAGAGAGAGAGAGAGAGAGAGAGAGGGAAAAAGAGAGAGAGAGAAAGGGAGAGAGAGAGAGACAATGTGAGAGTATGTGAGAGCAAGAAAGAGAAAGAGGGGGTGAGAGAGAGCGAGAGAGAGAGAGAGCGAGAGAGAGAAAGGGGGAGAGAGAGAGAGAGAGAGAGAGACAATGTGAGAGTATGTGAGAGCAAGAGAGAGAAAGAGGGGGTGAGAGAGAGCGAGAGCGAGAGAGAGAGAGAGAGAGCGAGAGAGAGAAAGGGGGAGAGAGAGAGAGAGAGAGAGAGAGAGAGAGACAACGTGAGAGTATGTGAGAGCAAGAGAGAGAAAGAGGGGGTGAGAGAGAGAAAGGGAGAGAGAGGGAAAAAGAGAGAGAGAGAGAGAGAGAGAGAGAGAGAGAGAGAGAGAGAGAGAGAGAGAGAGAGAGAGAGAGAGATACCCATATATAAACATTAGGGGAAGGAAAGAATCTAAGGTAATTCATACTAAGTCAAGTTGTTCCAGAGCCTACTACCCTCCTAAACATTTTTATAAAGGGAAAACTGGAAAGAAATGAACATCATGGGCACGAAGAGGCAGACATATGACCTAAGAAGTATGGAAGTGTTTGTGTCCTGCTGGTGACCAAGGGATGTGGTGACTGATTGTAGCTGTACCCAACATATACTTAGACAGTAGGTGAGCCATTTATTAATCACTGATAGGCTGCTGAGCTTGGAGTCAAGGAAGATTTGGATTCAAATTGTGCCTTTGCTCCTTATTAGCCAGATAATTTGGGGCAAGTCAGTTACCTTCTCAGGGACTCAGTTTTCCCTCATGTAAAGTGATAGCGTTGGTTGGACTCGATGACCTGTCCAACCCTATATCTCGTCCTGCTCTGTGCCAGTTACTGTGCCAAGACTGCGGATGCAGAGACAAAAATGTGCTGGTCCCTGCCTTCAAGTATCTTGTGTTCTAAATCATTGTAGATAAGTAACTGTAAGATCTGTACAAAGTAATTCAGGAAGAAAGAGTTACCCTTGGAGGAATCAAGAAACACTTTGGTAGTGTTTTGAGTTGAAACTTGCAGGAAATTCGAGACTCCAAGGAGTAGAGGGGAGGGAGGGTGGCTGGTGGCAGCCAGGTGATGCAGTGGATAGAATACCAGACCTGGAGTTGAGAGGTCTTGGGTTCAAATGTGACCTCAGACACTTCCTAGCTGTGGGACCCTGAGCAGGTCACTCAACTCCAGTTGTCTAGCCTTTATTGCTCTTCTGCCAGGACACGATATTGATTCTAGAGGGAAGGTAAAGGTTTAAAAAAACAAACTAGCCAGGGAAGGAAGAGAATTTCAAAGGAAGGGAATTGGGTAACAGGGACAAATGGTGAGGACTGATTAAAAAGCCCACTGGATCGAGCAGTAGAGAGAGCCTTGGTGACCTTAAGGAGAGCAGTTTCAATTGATGGATGCCGATGGCAGCCAGATTGCAAAGGATTGAGAAATGAGTGGGAGGTAAGAAAGTGGAGACACAAGCCAAAGAGGACAGCACGCTTTCTATAGTTAAGAAGAGGCAGGCTGGTGGTGTAATGGAAAGAACTTTGGATCTGGGTTCAAATTACTTCCTCCTTGGGCCTAAATCTCTTTATTTGTAAAGTGAAAGGGTTACATTCCATGATTTCTTAAAAACAAAACAAACCCACCCTTACTTCTGTCTTAGTATCAATTGTAAGGCAGAAGAGTAGTAAGGGCAAACGTTCAGGGTTAAATGACTAACCCAAGGTCACACAACTAGGAAGAGCCTAAGGCTAGATTTGAACCCAAGATTTCCTGACTCCAGGCCTGGTTCTCTATCTACTGTGCTTCCTGGTTCCTTGATTTCTAAGGTCACTAAGTTCTAATTCCTATCATACCTATCATAGCTCCAGCCAGCAGAGCTAGCTCCTTCCAGAACTGGTGTCGTACTCATCTTCTCTTTATTCCTCCTCCCTAGCTATGCAAATACTCATTCTAGGAAGCCAGAGACAAACTCTTTTTGCTAAGATGACTCTGGACCAGCCTTCAGTCAGAGATGTAGAGGGAGGGCTTATTTCTATGGGTACGTGTGGTGATATTGATGACAGAGAAGCAACTTACTGTATAAGAATTTTTACCCAGGGCAACAAGGTGCTAATTGTCATTTGCTGAATTCTTTGATTTTTCTTGAACTCTTACTTTCTCTCTTAATATTAGTTCTAAGACAGAAGATGGGCAAGGAGTAGGCAATTGGGATTAAGTGACTTGGTCAAGGTCACACAGCTAGGAAATATCTGAGGCTCCCTTTTTTGTTGTTTATTTATTTTAAAAAGATTTAAGGGGGCAGCTGGGTGGCTCAGTGGATTGAGAGCCAAGCCCAGAGACAGGGAAGTCCTAGGTTCAAATCTGGCCTCAGACACTTCCCAGCTGTGTGACCCTGGGCAAGTCACTTGACCCCCATTGCCCAGCCCTTACCTCTCTTCTGCCTTGGATCCAATACATAGTATAGATTCCAAGATGGAAGATAAGGGTTAAAAAAAAAAAGATTTCAATTTTTAAATTTTTTCTGAGGCTAGATTTGGACCCAAGTCTTCTTGATTCCAGGCCCGGCACTCTTTTATCTACTGTGCTATATAGCTACAGCTGACATCCCTACTTTTATTTTTTAAGGGACAAACCCACCTACACTTGCCTCTTTCCTGGAAGCCCCCAAGAAATAAGACTGTTTATTGTTGGGTGCTATTTCAGTTCAGTTTTTTCTCTGAGAGTGAATATGTAAGGGACAAGCTGGAAGCTTCATGGATTGTAAATTGCTCGGCCAGTGTTGGGGCTCTGGGTCCCCTCCTAGAGAATAGAATAAACAAGACCCAAGGGATTCACTGGGCCCTTGTGGGAGGAGCCTGGAATAGTTGTGGATTGGAGTGGGTTCTTTTCTTTTTTTTTTTTTAAACCCTCACCTTCCATCTTGGAGTCAATACTGTGTATTGGTTTCAAGGCAGAAGAGAGGTAAGGGCTAGGCAATGGGGGTCAAGTGACTTGCCCAGGGTCACACAGCTGGGAAGGGAGTGGGTTGTTTTCTGATGGTATTCTAGAATTCTCCGTCTCAAGGGATGTGATTCTCTTTCCTCCAAATTTCTGTATTCAAAGGAATATTCTCTAGAATATTAGAGTTGGGAAGAGACAGAAGCTATCTGGAGAATGGTGCTGTGGGAAGAGCTCTCATTCCTGTTGGACCCAAGGAGACTGAGACCACCGAGGGGGAGTTACTTAGCCCAGGTCAACTAGTCAATAAACATTTATTAAGTATTTACTTTGTGCCTGGCCCTATGTGAAGCTCTGGGCTTTTAGGGTGGTCAGGTTTTTGGTTTTGTTTTTGTTTTTTTTCCAGTCATGTTGAACTCCTCATGACCCTATTTGGGCTTTTCTTGGCAAAGGTACTGGAATGGTTTGCCATCTTCTTGTCTAGCTCATTTGACAGATGAGGAAATTGAGGCAAACAGAGTGAAGTGACTTGCCCAGGGTCACACAGCTAGGAAATGTCTCAGGTCAAATCTGAACTTGGGTCTTCCTGACTTCAGGTCCAGGGCTCAATGGATTGTACCACCTAGCTGTCCCAAGCCCTAAGGATATGAATAGGAAAAAAAAATTCCCTGTCCTCAAAGAGTTTGCAATCTAATATGGGAAGACAATAGATTTTTTGTTTCTTTTTTGGGAAGAAAAAAATCTCCTAAACAAACAAAAAAAATACCCCTCTATGGTGGTTTGAGTCTTGAGCTCAAATCTAGCCTTAGACACTTCCTAGCTGCATGGCCCTGGGCTCTTACCCAACTCTTCTCTAAGAAGAAAAGTGAAATGAGCCTTGTGAAAGAGGGTTCCAGGGCTTAGCTCACTGCATGATGGTTTGGGGCAACTTAGAAGAAATGACATTTTTTAATTACTTTTTTTAACTATCAAAAATTAATTTTTTCTTCCTCTCCTCTTTCCCCCCCGGACGTTGGAACAAAAAAGAAATAAGAAAAACAAAACCCTCTTAACAAATATGCCTCATCAAGCAGAACAAACTCCTGCATTAGCCACGTCCTGAAAACATATGCCTCCTCTTGGATCTTGAGTCCACCACCTCCTGGTCAGGAGGTGGGAAGCATGAGAGGAAATTCATTTTTAAATAGCAGTTGTATCCCGTGCCTGAGGCTTGGTATTTTATTATTATTTATTTATTTACTAAATGCCAGTGTTTTCACAGTGTATCAGGACAGGGATTCTGGAATCTCATATCTGGAATTCCACATGTCTGTCAGGCTCCTCTTTGTCTAGTCCTCAAAGGGAAGATAAAACCTTTAGAATGGAAGCAGTCCCTTTGATTGTGAGATACTTTGGCATTTTCAGTTATGACCAAACCCCCCCCCCCCCAATTTGAGTTTTTTTTGGCAAAGATTCTGGAGTGATTTGCTCTTGTTTTCCTCTCCATATTATTGGATAGGAGGAAACTGAGGTAAGTGGCTTGCCCAGGGCCATGCAGCTAGGAAGTGTCTAAGGCTAGATTTGAGCTCTTGAAAATGAGTCTTCCTGACTCCAGGAAGTCACTCCAGGAAGGCACACTGTGCCACTTACTTACCACCTTGGCCTAGAAGGTCTTTTTGGTGAGCTCCCTCTTCTCCCCTCTTCTTAATCCCTTATCAGTCAGGTACCCTCTGCCACTGCCTCCTCCTTCATGATGATGATGGGCTGACCTTACTTCTCACCAAGGCTAATCCCCTATTCCATGGTGTCTTCTCCAGCAGATTGCTCCCATTGTCATCTCCACTCTTTCACTTACTTTCTCTTAAAAAATTTTCTCTCTCTTTCTCTCTCAGTCTTTCCCTCTCTCTTTCTCTCTGTCTCTGTCTGTTTCTGTCTCTCTGTCTCTCTCTCTCTCCTCCTCCCCTTCCCTCTAATTTTCCCTCTCCCCATATTATACATATATATGTATATTGGTGACTCTGAGATTTGGAAAATCCTGATAAAAATTTTTAGGTCTGCCTTCAAACCAGAGACGTCTGAATTTTTTCTTTTTCTTTTATGGGGTGTTTACAGTATTTTATTATAAAATTTGGGTTAAGTATTTGGTCATAGGCTATACATAGGTCAATGTTATCATTTTTAGCTGTTGTGTGTCATCAGCTGGTTTTTGAGTTCTTTTCACAAATTTTAACTTTGTACTTATTTTAATTTTAAAAAGGAAATTGTGGAGCCAGACCTGGAGATGGAAGGTCCTAGGTTCAAATCTGGTCTCAGAAACTTCCCAGCAAGTCATTTAACCTCTATTGCTTAGCCCTCATCACTCTTCTGCCTTTTAACTGTAACCACAAAAAATGTGGGTTTCAAGACTGTGAATTGCCAAAACTGTAAAGGCTTCGGCCAAACTATAAAGATAACTTTTAGTGTCTTGAAATTAAGTGGTCGCCATGGGAAAAATTCCCAAATATGAAAATACCCAAGTCAACTGGGTTTTATGGAGATTTTAATTAATACAAATGAAGGAATTAAAGGGAAGGGAGAGAGAGAGAGAAAGAAAGAGAAAATAGTAGGAAGGGCTTAAGGGAGACTAGTCAGTCTTTATCAATCACCACAAGATCGTCTCAAGTAAAACTCCAGTCCTTCACTGAAATCCTCAACTCCTGAACTGAGTTCAGAGATCCAGCTCCTCCAAACTAACTCCAAACTCCAACTAAGTTCAGAGCCCCGACTCTGAACTCCTGACCTCCTTTTAAAGAGAATTTTCTCTTATGTCACCTCCCCTAAATTTTCACATCTACCAATCACAGTAGACGCTTTTCCCCAGGACTGTCCATTCTTAGTTCACATCTTTTTTGTTATCACCTCCTCTGGGTAGACTAAAACTTCACACCTCTTTTGTTAAGTTTGCCTTTTGTAAGTTGCTTGACCGTTTAGTGATTAATTTAACCTTTAGAGGTACTTAGTACCCTTTTGTATTAGATCTAAAAATAGAACACCTAGCTTAAGGTTTTTGCTTCACTATAAATATAAGTTGGGGACTTTTCATTGTTCAATCAGGAGTTTACAACTTTATCTTCCCCTAAGGCACTGTCTGAGCAGGGTGGAGTAATTTTAAAGTTCTCAATACATTCCTGACTAAGTACCTCCATTGTAGAGAATGGGGAATAGCTTAATCAAATCTTCTGAAGTAGAATCTGAGCAGTTTTAAGATTCACAGAACTAATATACAGTGTTAATTCTAAGATGGAAGATAAAGGTTTAAAAAAATAAAGAGAAATTGTGTATATTTATGGTATTAAAGATAAAATATGTTGATATTATATACTATTATATATATATTTTATGCATTTCTGAGTTTCTAAACTTTTTCTATATTGTTTGCTGGCTGTCACGCATGGTCTGCAGCTTCTGCAAAATTCCCCCCAAATTCCCATTTAATTTCTTATGCCAGTCTGCAAGATAACAAAACTGCAAAGGGAAAGTTATGATATGGAAGGGACACCTCTGTGTGTGTGTATATTTATATAGACATATTTGGATCTATTTAGTTAACTGTTTCCAAAATATACGTAAAAAATTTCAGCTTTCAATTTTTAGCATCTTCAGTTCCAAATTCTCTCCTCTCCCACCCTCTTCCCTCCTTGAGAAGGTAACCAATTTGATATTGATTATACATGTGATATCATGTAAAACATAGTTCCATAATAACCATTTTGCTAAAGAAAAAGTAGATGGTACAGTGGATAGAGCAATGGGCCATTCTCTTCCTGAGTTCAAATCTAGCTGTAGACTTGTGTGACCCTGGGCAAATCAATTCACCCTGTTCGCCTTAGTTTCCTCCTCTGTCAAATAAGCTGAAGAAGGAAATGGCAACCACTCCAATATCTTTGCCAAGAAATCCCCAAATAGGGTCAGGAAGAATCGGACATGATTGAACTGAAAAAGAAAAAGGAGACCAAAAAAAAGAAAGAAAAAAAAGAAAAAGAGAAAAAAGTTAAAAAAAAAAACATGCTTCAATCTTCAATCAGAGTTCATCAGATTTCTTGTAGTTCATCATGGGTCCTTTGGAATTGTCTTGAATAATTGTCTTGATTAGAGTGCCCAAGTCTTTCACTATTGATCATTCTTACTATATATATTTTAAACCCTTATTTTCTGTCTTAGAATTGTTAGTAGGTATTAGTTCTAAGGCAGAAGAACAGTAAAAGCTTTTTTAAATTGAATTGAAGTTATGTGACTTTCCCAGGCTCATATAGCTAGGAATTGTCTGAGGTCAAATTTGAACCCAGGACCTCCTCCTGTCTCCAGGTCTGGCTATCTATCCACTGAGCCAAATAGTTGCCTAATCATTACAATATTGCCATTGCCATGTACAATGTTCTCCTGGTTCTACTCACTTCACTCTGTATCAGTCCATGTAAATCTTTCCAGGTTTTTCTGAAAGCCTCCTGATCATCATTTCTTATAGCTCAATATCACAATCATCACACACAAAAATCACAATTATATAGCATAACTTGTTCAGCCATTCCCCACTTGATGGACTGTCTATCTTGATTTTAAGTCTTTGCCATCACAAAAAGAGCTACTATTAAATATTTTCATATAAATAGGTCCTTCTCCCTTTTTAAAAAATTTCTTTGGGATACAGACCTAGTAGTGGCAAGGTAGGCATAGTTTCAAATTGTTCTTCAGAATGCTTGCACTAGTTCACAACTCTACCAACAGTACATTAGTGGCTCATTTTTTCCACATCACCTTCAGATTTGTCATTCTCCTTTTCTGTCATGTTAGTCAATCTCATAGGTGTGAAGTGGTATCTGAACTTATCTTAATTTACATTTCTATAATCAGTAGTGATTTAGAGCATTTTAAAATGTGATTATAGATAGCTCTGATGTCTTCTGAAAACCGTCTATTCGTATCTTCTGACTATCCACTGGGGAATGACTCTTATTTTTATAAATTTGGCTCAGTTCCATGTGTATTTGAGAAATGAGGCCTTTACTGGAGAAATTTGTAGAAAACCCCCCATTCTGCCTGGTTTCCTGTTTTCCTTTTAATTTTGGTTGCATTAGTTTTGTTTGTACAAAAGCTTTTTAATTTTATGTAATTAAAGTGACCCATTTTACTTCCCATGATGCTTTCTGTCTCTTGGTTGATCTCTTTCTTTATCCATGAATTTGACAGGTACTTTTTTTTAAACCCTTACCTTCCATCTTGGAGTCAATACTGTGTATTGGCTCCAAGGCAGAAGAGTGGTAAGGGCTAGGCAATGGGGGTCAAGTGACTTGCCCAGGGTCACACAGCTGGGAAGTGTGACAGGTACTTTTTAACCTTGCTTTCCTAAAATGCTTATGTCTAAATCATGTACCCATTTTGGCCTTATCTTGGTATTCAGAATGAGACGTTGATCTATGCCAACTTCCTTCCAAATTGCTTTCCAGTTTTCCCAACAATTTGTGTTAAATGGTGAATTCTTACCCCCCAAACTTGGATTTTTGCATTTATCAAACACCGGATTACTATGGCCATTTACTACTATATATTGTATACCTAAATCTATTCAACTGATCACTACTTTTTTTTCTTAGTCAGTATCAGATTATTTTGAGATCTGGTACAACTAGGCCACCTTCCTTCACTCTTTACTCACTTTCAGTGTCTCTCCTTCTCCTGTCTCATTGTCCACTGTGAGGGCTTTAGTTTAAAGTCTCTTCCAGGTCTAACATCTAGATCTAATATTTAAAATGCTAGATCTACTATTGAAAGAAGGGCATCAGTCTGTATCTTAAAAATCAGTAGGGGGAGGGTGTAGCCTGGTAGCTGAATGGATTGAGAGCCAGGTCTAAAGATGGGAGGTCCTGTGTTCAAATATGACCTCAGATACTTCCTCACTGGGTGACCCTGGACAAGTCACTTAACTCCTATTGCCTAGCCTTTACTGTTCTGCCTTGGAACCAATACACAGTATTGATTCTAAGATGGAAGGTAAGGGTTTAGAAAAAAACAATAGGGCCCAGTATTCTGCCACTCCTCCTCTGAGGGGCCCTTGCATTAATTAAATGAGATTTTGTCTTATTCAAGCATAGACATTTGCCTGAGGGATTAAAGGTTTGTCAGAGAGACAAGATGACCCAGTGGGTGAAGTGTTAGCTTGAGTGTAGGCTTGGTTTGGCATTGGGTAAGGCATTGAATTTCCTTGTAACTTCTGTTTCATCACCATCCATAAATGTGTTGATTGTCAACTTACTCAGTGTCTGGCTCCAGGATTAGATCCTCCTAAGGAAAATGAGTCAGGTTTAATATGAAGAAGAGAAGACAACCCATGGCCAAGAGCCCCAGGTATAAGGTCAGTAGATGGGTTCTCATGGGAGGTTCTACCACCAACCCACTGTGGGACCTTGCATAAGCCATTGTCTATTTCTCTACTCAGATTCCTTCTTTTTAGCAAGAGGTGGTTGGATAAGATGATGTGTTAAGGGGCAGTCAGTCAGTCAATGAACATTTATGAAGCACCTATTCTATGACAGTTCTTGTGACGTCCGTCCAGGAATGTTCTGTGATTGAATGATAGGGTTCTAGTTTCAGAAAGCATGGAAATAGAAAATGTATCTATAAATGTTATATTATTATATTCTCTTTCATTCTTACATTCACTACATCTCCCAATATATTTCCTGCCCACAGAGCCATTAATATCCTAAATAATGAAAACCAAGAAGGGGAAAGATAGTTCAGCCAAACTCACCAACACATTGAAAATGTCCGGCTTTCTAGGCAGCGTTCCACACGCATATTGCCCAAGCTCTGCAGAGAATCAGGGAGAAGCATCACGAAGCTTTGAAGAAAAGAGAAAATGAGTTTGATTAACCGTGTTCCATACTCATATCAGAGAAACACGGGAGGCTTGGAATATTCCTGAGGTTCCCTCTTGGGCCCCATATATGGGGGAATGTGGGTGTACACTTTGATGGATCTATGAGCTCATCATAGAACCCCAGATTAACAAGTGGAAGGAAGCTCAGAAGAAATAAACGAAGAGTATTTATTAAGTTTATTTTATTTATTATAATTTATTATATTTATATATTATTTGTTATATTATTAAGTAATAACTTATTATGTGTCAAAAACTGGGCTACCCATTGGGATCTAGAAAATAAAAGAGGCAAATAGTGATTTCTTTCACTATTAGACATTTAATAACAACGTGCATAGACATAAATAGGTTTTTATGTTCCTGTACAATGAATGTATATACACACATCTATGTCCAGCCATCTCTATATGTACAGTGTCTCGCTGTACATATCTCTAGATCTGTGACATGTGGTCTCATCTCTTTTGTGCATTTTACCCAATGGATCGAGTCCATGGGGAGCCATTGTCTCCGCTCTTCTCAATTCCTTTAGCACATTCTTCTTTGAAAGATGCATTGTCACCCCCTCCTCAGCCCGATTGGGTTTCATCTGCGTGGCAAAGTCTCCCCCAAATTGTCGGTGCAAGCTTCCCTCAATGTCTGCTGTCATCCTCGCCTCTGCCTCTGTGGGTGGCGGTGGTTCTTCGCTGGAGAAGTTGCCTCTGGAAATAAAAGAGGTGAAGTCATCTCATTTCCCCAAGACTTCCCTCTTCTCTTGCTCCCTTCCTTCGCCCTCAGAAACATGGCACCTGTGACCTAGGCTTCTGTCTTAACGGCTAATGTTGGCATAACATGGTCTGGGGAAGAGGCAGACTGACCGAGGACCATTCTCTTTTGGGTGGCATGGAATCTGGCAGGGCTTTGCATCAAACTCCAGGCGGGGACCCTCCGAACCCTCCAGCCAGCGTAGTTGATGAAAGGCGGGGAGGTGGGAGGTTGTCTGGTACTTGGAAGTCTGAGACGATGAGGAACTGGACATATGAAACTTTCAAGTCCTAGTTTAGGCTGTTTGGCTCGAGATTCCTGGTCCTTCTGGGCACCTCAGCCAGGGAGAGGCTCTCAGAGTTTGATGTCTGTGCACGAATCCTTCCTGACAAGAAGAATGCCCTCCTCATAGCCAAGGGGTCTCTCTGGGTACTCTCATCTCCGTCACTGTGTATTAGGGGACCAGTCCTTTCGGGGAGCATTGGTAGCAATGTGTAATGTTATTATTTTTTTTCTAGTCTGCTCTGATTGTCTGTTTATTACATTTGAACTATCCTAAGAAGAGATTTGTATGCAATTTAAATGACCTAACAGATATTTGTATCACATTCTTTTTTTAATGAAACAATTTAATTTAATTAATTAATTTAGAACATTTTTCCATGGTTACTTGATTCATGTTCTTTCCCTCCCCTCCTCCCCTGCCTCCCCCCACCATAGCTGACACTGGGAGTAATATTATATCAGACCATTGTTGTTTTTAATCCTCGCCTTCCCTCTTAGAATCAATACTATGGTAAGGGCTAGGCAATGAGGGCTAAGTGACTTGCCTAGGGTCATACAGCTATGAAGGGTCTGATGCCAAATCTGAACACAGGACCTGGATCCCTACCCACTGAGCCACCTAAGTGCTCCCATTGATTTATTTTTTGATATGTATAACACTAATTCATGACAGAAATGAACTATATAGTCCTGAAAGGCATTGACTGCCCACATTCCCATTGAGTCCTCTGAGCCATTCGAGACTCAGAGGAATGAGTCCTCCAAGGGCTCCTGACTCCAACAGGGAAGGCTTGGCCAAACCACGAAAGTCTCAATTTTACAGAGCCTCTCCATCTCTGCAGAGATCTCTAGCTGGTTTCCTCAGCTCCATGGCAACCCAGGATGCCTTTCCTCCCTGCTCAGCACACCTCAGCAGCAATCCACACCTTGCAGGAAACGTCAAAGCAGGTGTGCCGAAACCAAGTAGAAATGGGGGCCACAAAACCGTAAGACGGGATCCCTACAGGGCTGACTTGAGAAGACCATGGATTATTCACTTTATCTGTGCTTTTTAAAATTTTGTTAAATATTTCTCAATTACATTGTAGGCTCGTTTGGGCTGTATTGGGGATGTTGCGGACAGTCTGCTTTGGTTAGAACTTCTGCTTCAACCTTCTTCCCCCAACTTCTGAAACTCCTCTCTTGGCTTTCACGGAAATCTCCATGTCTCTCCCAAAACAGCTGGCCAGGCCATTTATTTATAGTGATAGGAATACTATTATAGGATAGAGCACCAGGTTTGGAGTCTGGAGGACCTGGGTTCAAATCTGGCCTCAGATATTTCCTAGGTATATGACCCTAGGCAAGTCACTTAACCCTCATTGCCTAGCCCTTATCATGATATTAAGACAGAAGTTAGGGATTTACTAGTTGAATTGGTCATTAGCTATGGGAGAGGGGAGGGGAGGGGGAGGGAAAGAATATGAATCATGTAACCATGGAAACACAGTCTTAATTAATTATTAAATAAATTTAAAAAGAGGTTAAGGGTTTACCAAAAAAAAAAAGAAAGAAAAGCAAAGGGGGGAAAAAGGAATACTATCATAAGCTCAGAGATTTAGATCTGTAAAGGGACCTTATTGGTTATCAAGGCTGACTGCCCCTCTCCATTTTACAGTATAGGCATATAAGATCCAGAATTAAGTGACTTGACCAAGGTCACACTTTAAGTGCCAGAGGTGGGATCTGAACTTAGATCCTTTGCCTCCAAACATTCTTTCTATAGTACCAGACCCTCCCCCATCCATTATTGTTACTAGCTTATATTTATCTAAGACTGATGGATAACATCATGGTATAGTGAAATGATCGAATGAGAAAACAAAGTGCTTAGGCAGTGCCTGGCACATATTGTAAACAGTCTATATAAATGTCAGCTGTTATTATTATTATTATTTATTAATATCAGAACTGGGGCTTACATCCAGGTTGCCTGACTTTTAAGTTCCAAGCCCTTTCCAATACAGCTGGCTGCCTTACCATTAAACTTTTTTTTGAAATGTCTATCTTTTGTTTTCACTTCAGCTACATTTCCTGATGTGTCCTCTCCTTGCTCCTTCCTCTCTCTTCCCCTTCCCCAACCTCCCCCAGAGTGACCCTTATGGTTCAGCTTAAAGCCATTTATCTGTAAAGGAGAACGAAAAGAGGAAGGAATTGTACACCATAAGAAGGAAATGATAAACTCCTAAGAGGGGAGAGTCCTCGGTGGCCAGCTAATGGGAGCAAAGAAAGTGACATTAGAATGAATTCATTTTACAAATTGAGAAACTGAGACCTTGAGGGAGAACTTGGCTCCAGCTTCCAAGATAATAAGGATCTGAGCTGGGCTTTGAACTCCAAGCAATTCTGTTCCATTGATTCCCTAAATATTTACTGCACTCCTGGATGTTAGGAGCTGTGCTGGAGTTTTACGGACAGACAACAGTGAAGTGGTCTCTGCCCTTAGGACACAACTCAACTTGTCTGTGGGCACAGATAAGTGAATAGAACATAAGTGTAAAGTAATTTGGGGAGGGGAAAGTAACCCTGAAATTAGGGGGAAGGGAACTAGGAAGGGCTGCCCCCTTCTGCTAATCCTTGAAGGGAACTGGGGATTCCAGAAGGCCGAGCTAAAGAGAGATAAAAGCATTCAAAGCGTGAGGATCCTGGGCAAAGGCTTGAAGGTGGGAAATCCAATATCAACTTTTGAAGACCAGCAAAATTGGCCATTTTGTATGGAAGCTATTAGTAAGCATTTATAGTTCTTATGGAAAGAAATGAAAGGGGAAGCTGGGTAGCACAATGGATAGAGCCCCGGTCTGGAGTTGGGAGCAACTGGGCTTGAATCTGGCCTTAGACATTTCTTAGTTGTAGGACTCTGGCAAGTCACTCAACTCTGACTGTCTAGCCCTTGCCGCTCTTCTGTGTTAGAAGGTAAGGGCTGAAAAAAAGAAATGAGAAATGAGTTTGGAAAGATAGGCTACAGCCAGATTGTGGAATTTCTTCATCTGTGAAATGGACATAATTATAACCCTGTAGGTCACTAGATTAGGCTTGTGTTCTCGTGAGACAAATTTAAAATGGGCTAAGGAATTGAGGAGGCATAGAGGGAATGGGCCCCCAGGTGTTGGAGAAAGTTTGTATTTCTGTTCTGGTTCTAGTGGTAGTCAATACCCCTTTGTAAAAGCCCATTGATGTTAATTGGTTAAATGGAACTGTTATCTAGTTTCTGATAGCTGCGTGTGTGAGGAACCCACCAGAAATGGGGGCTTGAGTCCATAGTTTTTGTTTTAGCCACCAGAATCTTCTACACAATGACCATTTCACTGTCTACCTTCCAATTTTGAGGAGAGCATTTTGCAAAGTGCTAGAGAAGAGTGAGATAACTCTTATTATTATTTATGACCCATGGTGCCCCTGGACTTTGGATGGGTGCTGCCCATCCCCAGACCAGTGGGTAAATGGACACCAGTCAGCAAAGTGTTTTCTGTCCAAGGTTTTGCTTCTCAAAACTCAGGAACTTCAAAATTCGGACTCTCTCTGCTCCTCCAGACCCTGTTGTCTGTGCCTTAGAGAGCTGGCCCAGTAGATGCCTGGGAAGAGGATTCTGGGAGAGGGAGAGTTTAGTCTCTTTCATCTCTTCTATGCTTTGAGTTGAGAAATCCTGATCTCCTCCAGATCTGGAAGGATCACTGTGACAGGGAAATCACCATGGGGGTGAGTTAGGGAGGGGAGAGGAAAGGAGGGAAGGGCTGGAGACCGGGAATTCCTTTGAAAAAGAAAAAGGAAATGCATTTTCTGCATGTAAAGGAAAGGAAGCAGCTTCCTGTTTCTGGTGGTAACCTTCGGAAGAGAGGATGAGGAAGGAGGGGTCTTTTGTGAGCCACTGATCTCCTGGGGCAGGTCAGAGGGCCAGGCCAGTGAGGATCTCGGGCAGCCCATTCAGCCTCTAGTATGCTTCATACCATACTTCTAGCTGAAAAGAGAGTTAGGACTTCTCCTTTGCACTTCCAAATACAAATCAAATGGGCTGGCTGATGGGATTGGGGTAGGGTGGAGGAGACACATATCAAATTATTAAATATCTATGTATCTATGTATCTATGTATCTATCTATCTATCTATCTATCTATCCATACATCTATCTATCTGTCTGTCTATCTATCTATCCATCCATCCATTTGTCTCTCTCCATCCATCCATTTATCTATCTATCTATCTATCTATCTATCTATCTATCTGTCCATCCATCCATTTGTCTCTCTCCATCCATCCATCCATCCATCCATCCATCCATTTATCTATCTATCTATCTATCTATCTATCTATCTATCTATCTATCTATCTAATTTATGTGTTACATATGTTCCCCATCTGCCAGCCTATTGGGTATAAACAGATATTATATCTAACACAAATTTATATAGAATATATCTATTTTCCCCCACCTTACCCCCATCTGCTAACCCATTTGATTTGCTTAGGGTTATTGTGAGAATCTAATGAGATAATAGCTTTAAATTATTGTTGTTGAGTTATGTCTGACACTTTGTGCCCTGATCATGGGGTTTTCTTGGCAAAGAGACTGGAATGATTTGCCATTTCCTTCCTGAGCTTATCTTACAGATGAGTAAACTGAGGCAAATAGTGTCAAATGACTTGCCTAGGGTCACACAGCTAGTAAATATCTGAGACCAGATTTAAATTCAGGAAAATAGTTTCCCTGATTTCCAGGTCCAGCACGCTAGCCATCGTGCCATATAGCTATCCATGCATACATACATACCCATATATATATATATATACATATATATATATATACATATACTCATACATATATATGCATGTATACCCACACATAAGTATGTACCAACACACACACATACTTGGGGAGAAAATCCATCACCCTTCTTCTGTTGCTGTTCACTCTTGCCTCTCAACTGGGAAATCTCTTAGCAAAGACTATTTGCTCCACTTTTGGCTCTGGCCACTATTGATGGGGGCTGATGAGGCAAGATGCCTGTACAGGAAAGATATTCTCAAGGGGCATTTCCTTCTTGGTTTTATAAAAGGGTTCTATTTCCTGCCTCGTGGCTTGGGTGTTGCATTCCTAGGATCATAGATTGAGAGTTGGAAGAGATCTTGGAAGCCATCCAAGCCAAGTCTCTTAGGGACCCAGAAGTTAATTGACTTGCCCAAGGCTCTACAGGTAGTGAGTGAATGGTCAGTGGGCATCCCAATTCTCCAATTCCTTTTTCAAATCAATGACGTATTTTGGCCTGGTCCACAAGGCTTTTGAGTCTACCATCAGGTACCTTGATGAAATCCAGGCTTACTGCCTGTACTCCCTTGATCTGTAAGTCTGTTTCCTTATCATTTACTTGAAGCCAATTGTTATTCTTCCTGAAATCCTTTCTTATCCAGGTTAAACATTCCCAGCCCTTTCTGTTAGCTCAGGGCCCAGGGCACTGGACTTAGGAGTTGGGAAAACTTGAGTTTGAATCTGGCCTCAGAAACTTACAAGCTATGTGATGCTAGATAAGTCCCTTAACTGTCTTGGCCTCAGTTTCCTTATTTGTAAAATGGGGGCAATAATAGCACCTAGTTCCTAGAGTTGTTGTAAGGATCAAATAAGCTGACATAGGCAAAGTACTTTGCCACCTTCAGGGACCATACTGATGCTACCTTTTATCTCATTTGATCTCTGTATGGCATGAACTCAAGATCCCTCATTCATCATTTCTGGTTTCCTTCTTCTGGATGGCCAATCATCTCATTGCCTTCCTAAAATGTGACCCCTCTGAGCTAACTATCTTAGTTCTCCAGATGGGTTCTGACCATGGCAGTTGTTCAGTCATTTCAGTTATGTCTGATTTTTCTTGATCCCTTTTGGGGTTTTCTTAGCAGAGATCTTAGAGGGGTTTGCCATTTCCTCCTCCAATTGGACAGATGAGAAAACTGAGGCCAACAGGGTTAAGTGACTTCTTCATGGCTACCAAGTATCTGAAGCTGGATTTGAACTTGGATCTTCCTGGTTCCAGGTCTGGTGCTCTATCCACTGGACCACCTCGCTGTCCCCGTAAGAAAGCTCTATTTTTAAGGGAGAAGTTGTTATTCAGAAAAAAAAAATATTTGGAGTGGGGAAGGGTTTGAAATCTGAGCTTATTCTTCAAGACTATTGATTTCCTATAAAGAAGGAAGGAAATAAGCATTTATTAAGAACCTACTATGTGCCTGGCACTCTACAAATGTTATCTCATTTGATCCTCTCAGCTGCCTTGAGAGGTGGAGGGAATGATTCCCAATTCTCCAGCTATTGCTCTACTTACCTGATCCTAGAAGTGTGGTGTGGTGCGTAGAGTGTTTAGACTTGGAAGCAGAAGTTGTGAAAATCCAGTCTTCCCTCATTTACTAACTATGTGACCTCAAGCAAGTCATTTAACCTATGTGAGCCTCAGTTTCCCCATCTGTAAAATGGGGGGGGCTACTATGGTCCCTTTTGACTCGAAATCTATGATCCTATGAGTGTGTGTGTGTGTGTGTGTGTGTGTGTGTGTGTGTCCTCCTTTCCACTGAAACACCTGTTATTGGGACAACCATGTGTTATATTGGTATCAACTCTGGATGGTCAGGGATTCTGTGAACTGCAGTTCTCTAGCTAGTGCCAGAAAATATGTCTTTTGGATTCATGGAATCTTTGGTTTCAAGCTATAAGGGACCTGGGAGGTCATCTAGTTCAACCTTCTCATTTGGACAGATGAGGAAAATGAGGCCCAGGGAAACTTGCCTGAAGTCTCTCAGCTAGTGGCAGAGGTGAGATTTGAACCCAGGGCCTCAGACAGCAGAGTTAGTGCTTCCTCTTTTTTTTTTACCATGCTGATTGGAAGACTCACTGGCTCTAGTTTAATGTTTTTCCAGATGGCATTGGCAGGTATTCTGTAATGTCTTTTAGCCATCAAAATCAGTTGTCTTCTGAAGTTATCATGGAGTAAAGGGACAGATCTGAGCCCATATGTACAGAGATCTTTATTTTTTTTTTTAAACAAACCTTTAGCTTCTGTTTTAGAATCAATACTGTGTGTTGGTTCCAAGGCAGAAGAGTGGTAAGGGCTAGGCAATGGGGGTTAAGTGACTTGTACAGGGTCACACAGTGGGGAAGTATCTGAGGTCAGATTTGAACCCAGGACCTCCTGTCTCTGGACCTGGCTTTCCCTCTTCTGAGCCACCTGGCTGTTTTGTTGCCCATATTCTCATTGGGTCTTTGATGGTTGCTTCTCACAAAGTTACCCTGAGAGCCACCACTGTCATCCTCATTTTACTGATGAAGAAACAGGTGAGTTAACCTGCTAAGCAAATAGAGGATAAAGGCAAAATAAATATGCAACCATCTGGGCTTAGGAGGGTGTGCTAACAATTGGGGCATCAGGAACTGGCATTTGGGCAGAACCTTGAATGTCATCCAAGAGGCAGAGGCTGTACCTAGGAAGCAGCAGAGCTCTAGGTTTAATGCCTTGGGGCTGGGCTGAGTTGAAGCACAGGTTTATTCTTGTCAGGGCAATAAGCAGATTAGGGTTTGCTATGTTATCTAGTCAGTAAATGTTTATTAAGCACCTACTATGTGCCAGGTACTGTGCTAAGCAACTGGGATACAAATACTTTGGAAAAAATTAAAAAAAGGAGAGAAGTCCCATAGTAGTGCAGCCAGGTGAGACTTAGATGTTCTCCTTAAATGGAGGTTTGGAATTCATGGCTCCACCCTCAATCAGAGGAGCAGAGGCTGGTGAGGAGGTTCCAGGGCTGATAGGATTTTGCAGGATTGCTGTTCACCTTGTCCAAGTCTCTGTGACCCCATTTGGGGTTTTCTTGGCAAAGATGCTGCCGTGGTTTTGCCATTTCTTGCTCCAGCTCATTTTATAGATGAGGAAACTGAGGCCAATAAGGGTTGAGAGATCACACAGCTAGGAAGTGTCTGAGGCCAGATTTAAACTGAGGAAGGTGAGTGTTCCTGACTCCAGGCTCTATCCAAGGCACCATCTAACTGCCCTCAGGATGATGATAAGATTTCTGAGAAGCTTATCTTGGGAAAATCATCCAGAGTTGCCAGAATCAAGTCAGGGTTTGCACTGAGCTATTGTTATCTACCTGTGAGAACACTCCCCTGTGTGAAAGGAGGTTCTTCTTCTACTCACCTGCAGGCTCAGTTCTCCTAGTTATATTTACCTTTGGCATACACCGACCGGCCCAAGACTGCCCAGTCCCAGCCTTGGAGGACAGCGGAGGCCAAAGAAGGCAGTCTCCATCTTAGAACCAGACTTAGTCTGGAACTCATGGATGCTGGATTCCTGGTTACCTTGGGCTCCAGGCCTCAATTTACCTTTTCGGTTTTCTGGCTCCCTCAGATTTTTTACCTATGGGAAATTGATTTCTTACCCAACATGCTCCTTCTGGACTGTTGATGGTCAGGTCATTGTCCTGTACTAAGAAACTTGTCCAACCGCTTCCTGGGCCTGGCTAATCCTGGCGGACTAGCCCTGACTCTGCTGCCTAGGAAGCAGGACCTGACACAAGGATATTCGAGGATAATCTCTTGCCTATACACCTATGGGTAACATTGTGTAAATCCTATTTTGTTAACTTGTTAACCTTGTTACATGGGAAAGAATTTCAGCTGAGACTTTAAAGTAACATCCCTTTACAATGAAATATCTGGCCATTAAACTGATATTTTTTAAAAATAATTTTTATTAACATAGTTTTGTTTTATGTCACTGATTTCTCAATGTATCTCCCTCCACCCAGAGAACCATTTCTCATAATAAAGAATAAAAAAAGATGGAAAAAACTGTTTAGCTCAATTTGTCAACATATCAAAACAGTCTGGTATGATATTCATCAATCCAAATGAGAGGGAGAGGTAGATGTCTTCTCATATCTAGTTCTTTCTTTCTTTCTTTCTTTCTTTCTTTCTTTCTTTCTTGTTCTCTTTCTTTCTTTCTTTCTTTCTTTCTTTCTTTCTTTCTTTCTTTCTTTCTTTCTTGTTCTCTTTCTTTCTTTCTTTCTTTCTTGTTCTCTTTCTTTCTTTCTTTCTTCTTTCTTCTTCTTCCTTCCTTCACCCTTTCCTTTCTTCTTCTTTTCCTCTTTCCCTCCCTCCATCTCTCTCTTTCTTCCTTTCTTTCTTCCTTCCCTCCTTCCTTTCTTCTTTCCTTCCTTCCTCCTTCCCTCCCTTCTTCTCTTCCTCCTTCCCTCCCTCTCTCTCTTTCTTCCTTTCTTCCTTCCTTCCCTCCTTCCTTTCTTCTTTCCTTCCTCCTTCCTTCCCTTCTCTTCCTCCTTCCCTCCCTCCCTCTCTCCTTCCCCCTCTTTCTTTCTTTCTTTCTTTCTTTCTTTCTTTCTTTCTTTCTTTCTTTCTTTCTTTCTTTCTTTCTTTCTTTCTTTCTTTCTTTCTTTCTTTCTTTCTTTCTTTCTTTCTTTCTTTCTTTCTTTCTTTCTTTCTTTCTTTCTCTCTCTCTCTCCTTCCTTCCTTCCTTCCTTCCTTCCTTCCTTCCTTCCTTCCTTCCTTCCTTCCTTCCTTCCTTCCTTCCTTTCTTTCTTTTTTCTTTCTTTTTTCTTTCTTTTTTCTTTCTTTCTTTCTTTCTTTCTTTCTTTCTTTCTTTCTTTCTTTCTTTCTTTCTTTCTTTCTTTCTTTCTTTCTTTCTTTCTTTCTTTCTTTCTTTCTTTCTTTCTTTCTTTCTTTCTTTCTTTCTTTCTTTCTTTCTTTCTTTTCTTATTTCCTCCCTTCTTTTTCTTCTTCTTCCTCTTCCTCCTCCTCCTCCTCCTTCTCCTCCTCCTCCTCCTCCTCCTCCTCCTCCTCTCTCTCTCTCTCTCTCTCTCTCTTTAATTCTAGGACAGAAGAGTGGCAAGGCCTAGGCATTTGGGGTTCAGTGACTTGCTCAGGATTGCACAGCTAGGAAGTGTCCAAGGCTAGATTTGAACCCAGGTTCTTTTAACTTCAGACCTGGCTCTAACCACTGTGACACCTAGTCACCCTAATGCTTTAATTCTGTTAGGATATAGACCCATTAGTGGGAAAAGAGCATTTCCCTGTAAGGTCTTGAATCCTAGTGCTAACTTTGTTGCTGTAACGTCAAAGTTCATTCTGAATTCTATTTCCCCCTCCATAAAGTACAGGGTACATGGCATGTTCCAGGGAGTTCAGATCCCACTGTACTGATGTGTATTATCAGTGTGACCTTAGCCAGTTGATTTCCTCTCCCCTGTAAAATTTGGGAGTTAGACTAAATTTCTAGGTTCCTTCCAGTTTTAAATCTGGGCCTTACAACAATTCATTTAATTTATGCTTTAGTGAGTGTTTTCCTCACAGCAGCCTAGCAAGCTTATAATCTAAGTATCAATATCCCCACTTTACAGATGAGAAACTTGAGTCATGGAGAGGTTCAAGCTTTTCTTCTTGGCTGTACAACTTATAAGAGTCTGAGCCGGGTTTCAGAATCCAAGCCCAGGATCGTTTCCATGACGCCACATTGCTCCTTTAAACTTTTTATTTTTTATTTTTTTTTATCTCTTGCTTCTCAGTTGCCTTATCTATAAAGTGGAGCTAAGAATGCTCCAAGGTCCTCTCTGCTTAGAGGATTCTGTTTCATTTACTTCATCCACAAAGGTGAACAGACAACTGTGCTTAGATCAAAACTGAGTAACGGCACCCAGGGCTTGCTAAAGCTTCTGAAATGTTGCATTATCAAGAATGTGGTTTGTTTGCAGACCTTGCAGTCAAGGTCAGAGCCAAACACAGCTCCCAGGTCCCAGCAATAACTTTTTTTTTTGGTTCTTTGGTATAGCAAGCACAGTACCCAGAATCGGGTTAGGGTGTGTAGACCAGGTTAGCTGGAAGCAAGCTGGAAAGCCTTCCTCTCACTCATCATCTACCTGGATTAGGCATTGTCCATCCATCTCTAAACATTAGAGAGCAGCTGGCTTTTAGCCTGGCAGACCGATAAAGGGGCTTTCTGTATTGCACACAGTCAGAGCAATACAGTAAGATGATCAAGTGTGAAAGACTTAGCTTTGCCAATCTAGACAATTCCATGATGAAAAATGCCATCCATCCATCCCATCTCAGAGAGAGATCGGAGCAATTCTGAATGTAGATTGGAGCATTTTTAAACTTTCTCTCTTGTTATTGTTTTATTTGGCTTGCATTTTCTTTTGCCACATGGCCAATACGGAAAGATATTTTGTATGACCTCGCCTGCGTGATCAATATCAAAGGAGGGGGAGAATTTGAAACTCAAAATTTAAAAAATAATTTAAAAATTTTTTTTACATTATACTTACAATTTTACATTTTTTATATTACACTTTTATATTTTACATTACAATTTTCACATGTAATTGTGAGAATTTTAATAAAACAAATAAAAGCTATAAGAAAAAGAAGGAATTTATTTGATGTTTATAGGCCTGGCCCTGATATTTGGCCTGATCCTCACCAAATCATTAAACCTCTTTTGGCCTCAGTTTCCTCATCTGTAAAATGAAGAGATTGGTCTGGACGGCTTCTGAGGCCCCTTCCAACTTGAAGTCTATGATTCTATGGTATTTTCTCCCCTTTTACAGATGAGTTTCATTTTCAATATTTGTTCCTATAAATCTCCATATTTTATTTTTCCCTCCCTGGAGTTCTTTACAAACAAATAATTAAAAAACAAACAAACCAACCAACCAAAAAGTAACAAAAAATACCCCTTGAGTGTAATGATCTGATCCCCAGATTTACTAGTGGACAGAATTTAGGGAAATAGTGGCTAATGTGGGCTGGCTAATCCCTAAGAATGAGATGGAGGGATGGATTTTCTCTCATTCTGTTGGGTGTTCCCTCTTGTAATTTGTACGTCTTGGTGGCATTTACCACATTCCCAATTTAATTATTTGGTTACAAGTCTCCCCCCACCCTTTCTTTTCTCTACTAGATTGTAAGCTCCCTGAGGGTAGAGATTGGGCCAATCATCTCGTACCTTCATAGTGCCCAGTCCATGGTGGATGCTCTGTTGAACTGAATTATTGAAGCCTCCACTCCCCAGAATTGGGAGCCTCCCTGTCCCAACCATGGTGTCATAGCCCAGCCCCCACTCACTTCCAGAGGGTGACTGAGGCCCAGAGAGGGGGAACATTGGCCCCAGGTCACCGTAATGGCCAGGCCTCCCCAGTCCGAGCTGTTTCCCACAGACTGTTTGCCCAATAACTTGGTCACAGGGTGTTTTGGTATCTCTGGGGCTTCAAGATGACAGAACTTTGAGCAGGAGCCCTTATCTGGTTCCCTTGAGCTGCAGTGGTTTTGATATCAAAAGAACTTTCGTTTCTGTTTTGAGAAGCATTCTTCACTTAGTGGGGAAGTTTGGGGCTGGGTGCTGACTCTGTGGCCTTGAGAATGGGGAGGCAGGTGTGTATTTTTAGGTGTTCATGGCCAACGTTGGAACCAGAAAGTGGGGGTGGCAGCACGATGACGAGTGCTAACGGTACCCTTCGCGGTCACCTTGGTTTGGGCTTACTCAACTCCCCCCACCCCATCTGGGGAGAAAAGAGCAAGAGAATCGTGAGGTGACAAGAGGGTGGATGGATTCAGCTTCCATCCCTTGAGGTTAAGGGAGGTGACAGATGGGTTTTGTCATCTGGAAGAATCCATTAGTTCATGGAAACTTGTTTTAGGGAGGCAAAACTTTTGAGGAGTGGGGGAGGGGAACAAGGGGTTAGGCTATGGCAAAAGAGTAGGTTGTGCGGTGATGTAAGACTTGTAGGTAACTGGGTTACTCTAGTAGTTTCTCCAACTAGCTAGCTCACTCTCCCAGAGTCCAGACAGAAGACCTTAATTCAAATTCTGACTTGGTCATTTGCCACCAGTATGACTCTGGGCAATGAATCTATTGACAAGCATCCATCTATCTATCTATCTATCTATCTATCTATCTATCTATCTATCTATCTATCTATCTATCTATCCATCTATCTATCTATCTATTCATCCATCTATCTATCTATCTATCTATCTATCTATCTATCTATCTATCTATCTATCTATCTATCTATCTATCCATCTATCTATCTATCCATCTATCTATCTATCTATTCATCCATCCATCTATCTATCTATCTATCTATCTATCTATCTATCTATCTATCTATCTATCTATCCATCTATCTATCTATCTATTCATCCATCCATCTATCTATCTATCTATCTATCTATCTATCTATCTATCTATCTATCTATCTATCTATCCATCTATCTATCTATTCATCCATCCATCCATCCATCCATCTATCTATCCATCCATCCATCTATCTATCTATCTATCTATCTATCTATCTATCTATCTATCTATCTATCTATCTACCTACCTATCTATATGTCTGTCTACCTACCTGTCTCTTTCTTTGTTTCTCTGTCTCTTTCTCTGTGTGTCTGTGTCTATGTCTCTCTCTCTCTTTCTCTCTCATCTCTCTCTATGTATGTATCTATCCATCTATCTATCATCTGCCTCTCTATCTTTCCATGTGTCTATCTTTGACTCTCCCTCTGTCTCTCTCTCTGTCTGTCTCTGTCTCTCTATGTATGTATCTATCCATCTATCTATCATCTGTCTCTCTCTTCATCTTTCTATGTGTCTATCTATCTATCTTTGACTCTCCCTCTGTCTCTCTGTCTGTCTCTCTCACTCTTACCTTCTATTTTAGAATCAATACTAAGTATAGGTTCCAAGGCAGAAGAGTAATAAAGGATAGGCTAGGGGGTCAAGTGACTTGCCCAGGGTCACACAGCTAAGATTTGAACCCAGCACCTACCATCTCTGGGCCTGACTCTCAATTCACTGAGCCACTCAGCTGCTCCCTCGGTGACTAATTGAACCCTGCTTCAGTGGTGGTTATCCCCAGCCCCTTTTCTTTCTTTAAAAAAAAAAAATTAACTTAATGTTCAGTTACATGCAGATGCAATTTTTGCCAATTGTTTTCTGCCAGCTTAGGATTCAGATATTCTCCCTCCCTGAGGTGGTGAATGGTCTGATATAGGCTATAGCAGTGCTTTCAGACAGTATAACCCATCTTCTTTCAAGGGAAGGGCAGCCTCCTCTGAGAGGAAGGCAGCAGGCTCTGATGACATGGTCAGCCTTGGGTGAACTAGAGCTGGCGTTTGCCTCAGACAGCTTGAAGTGAGCTTCCTCTCTGGCCCTGTTTGCTTTGAGCTGCTTCCTGGTTTGGTGGAAATGCAAGTGTGGATACTATTTGCTTTCTTTACCCTTCTGGGGGAAGAGGGGAAGATGGTGAGAGAGGGAGGGAGGGAAGGAGGGAGGGAGAGAGAGAGAGAGAGAGAGAGAGAGAGAGAGAGAGAGAGAGAGAGAGAGAGAGAGAGAGAGAGAGAGAGGAGAGAGAGAGAGGGAGGGAGGGAGGGAGGGAGGGAGGGAAAGAGAAAGAGGGAGAGGGAGAAAGAGATGGAGAGAGACAGACAGAGAGACAGAGAGGGGGAAAGAGAGAGACAGAGAGAGAGAGAGAGAGAGGGAGAGGAAGAAGGAGAGGGAGAGGGGAGAGGGAGAGAGAGAGAGAGGGAGGGAGAGAGGGAGGTAGGGAGAGAGATGGAGAGAGATGGAGGAGAGAGAGAGAGAGAGAGAGAGAGAGAGAGAGAGAGAGAGAGAGAGAGAGAGAGAGATGGGGGGGGGGTAGAAATCACTCTGTCATTTAGGATGCCAGTTATCTCAGTGACCTGCTGCCTATGTGCCTTTGACTCTGTGTGGCAACATTGATGTCATATGAGTCTGAGATTGTGTGTGATTTGCCATTTCATCTTGGGGCTTGTGGGTTAGAAGTTGGTGACTTGGGTATCATCCTTCCACACCCCCTACCCTCTTTCCTATTTTTTTAAACCCTTACCTTCTATTTTAGAATCAATTCTGTATATTTCCTAGGGTCACACAATTAGGAAGTATCTGAGGCTAGATTTGTACCCTGGATCTCCTGTCTTCAGTTCTGGCTCTCTATCCACTGAACCCCCAGCTGCCCCCAACATATACTTTAAAAATTTCTCTAAAGGCCCTTCCCTTCCATCTTAGAATAAATACTGTATAACACAGTTCCAAGACAGAAGAGCAGTAAGAGCCAGGCACTGGGGGTTAAGTGACTTGCCCAAGGTCACACAGCTAGGAAATGTCTGAGGTCAGATTTGAACAAGGACCTCCCATCTCTCTCAATCCATTGAGCCACCTAGCTGTGCCACCTGTTTCCCTCCACCCCTTTCCACTTTCACATTTGACAAGGCTAACCGAGGACCTTAATTTCCTAATCTGTTGAATCAGAGGACTGGACTAGATACTCTCTTAGGTTATTGGAAACATTGCAGTGTGGTAGAAAAAGCATTAGATTTAGTAATGCCTGTGCAACCTGGAACAAGTCAGGCCTCTGTGAGGTCTCAGTTTCTTACTCTCTAGAATGAGGGAGTTGGACTAGATGGCCTTTAAGGTCCCTCCTATTCAAAATCTGGGTTCCTATGGACCCTTTCAGCTACATATCTGTGATTCTGTGATTCACTGGGCAGAGAACCTCTTTGGGTGGCTTTCTAGCTAATGAAGACTCATCCTTGTGGGCATGCATGTCTTCTTTGTGATTAAGACCCCTTGCTGTCCATTTCCAGTTGGTCTCCTGTGGGCATCTCTAATGGGGTCTACTTCTGCAGTAACTGGGAAGAACCAATTCATGGATCCACACAGCCTCCTCCCTAAGCTTCTCTTGGGTACCACAAATGGCCTAGTTTCTTCCATTTTGCCCCACTCTAAGAGGTAAGAAAAACTCGATCCCCTGGAAGAGGTGTTAGTAGGCCGAGAACCCTAGCTCAGGAGGATCCATCCACTCAAGTCACTGTGTGACCTTAAGCAAGTAATTTCTCAACTCTGAGGCTTGAGAAGCAGTGTGGTCTAATGGTTTGAAGGCTGAGTGATCTGAGTTCTCACTTTGCCTCTGACATTTACTAACTGTATTATTACTCTGAGTTTTTTTCTTCTTTCTTCATGGGACTTTTACCTTCCTGATCCTCAGTTTCTTCATCTGTAAATTAGAAATAACAATACATGCAGTCAAAAGCAGTGTGGTAGAGTGAATAGAGGAGAACCAGCCCTAAAGTCAGGAAGTTTCTGAGTTCAAGTTCTGCCTTTGATCCCCTTATTAGCTGGGTGACCTTGGAAAAGCCTCTCAGGGTTCCCATGCAACTCTAAAAGTCAGTCAACAAGCATTTTGTTAAGTTCTTTGTGTTAAGCCCTGTGCAGATGAAGAAAGATAGATACCAGTTCCTGTACTCATAGAGCTCACATTCTAGTGGGAGAGACTTGAAAATAACTTGGGATGGATTAGACATGTAGAAAGTTAATAGAAGTTATTATGAGAGGGGAAAACTTTGCCATCTAAAAGGACTAGGATAAGGTTTCCTGTTTAAGGTGTGCTTTGAGATCTGAGTTAGAAGAGGGAATTTCTTTTGGGGGGGGGCAGCTTTATTGATGAAATTGGAAGTTTAGTTCAAAAATCAATCAATCAACATGGCAGTTATTAGGCACCTACTATGTGCCAGGCTTTGTGTTTCAGTGCTGGGAATACAAAGAATGGCTTTTATATTTGCTCTCCCTTCAGTAAAATGAAAGAGTTGGATTCAGTGGTCTGTAAGGAAATGGCAAACCAGGCCTGTGTCTTAGCCAAGAAAACCCCAAATGAGGTCACGGAGAGTCAGAGAGGACTGAAATGACCAAACAACAACAACAAAGGTCTCTTTGAAGTTGGCCATTGCGGCTGTGCGTTAAGCAGTGAGCACTCTCTTCACTGCTCCATTGTCTTCCTGAGCTGGTGGGACCTGAGCAACACAGACACAACCCTGACATTACCTCTTAGTGTACCACAGGACATAAACTAGAAGCTTTCCTTCCAAAATATGGACTTCATTGAGCTTCAAGAACTCAGGGTCACCCCATGACATTCTGTAGACAGAATTGAACTTGACTTTTTCCTTCCTTCCTTCCTTCCTTCCTTTCTTCCTTCCTTCCTTCCTTCCTTCCTTCCTTCCTTCCTTCCTTCCTTCCTTCCTTCCTTCCTTCCTTCCTTCCTTCCTTCCTTCCTTCCTTCCTTCCTTCCTTCCTTCCTTCCTTCCTTCCTTCCTTCCTTCCTTCCTTCCTTCCTTCCTTCCTTCCTCTAACTTGCCTTTCTCTCTTTGACTCCCTTCTTGTCTCTCTCTTTCCTCCTTTCTCTCTCCTCTCTTTTTTCTCCTCTCCCCTCACCTTCAGTTCACCAAACAACTATGGACTGGTGTCGTTGCTGCTTGCCACAGATTGATCTGACTGGCTCTGTTCTAGATCTGAGCCAGTTCTGCCCTTTGTGGACCACTGGGAAGCCACCTGCTTCCTGGGGGCCCACCAAATTCATGCTGGTTTGCTGGGGACAGCAATTGGCTTTAGCTCTACTGCAGCTCAGAAGATCCACCAACCAGAGACTCTAGGCTGGCACCCCCATCCCCAGCCAGAATCAATGAATCTGTGAATATCTCCTCCTCTCACTGTAACTCAGGTTCTGCTCACTACTATTTGTATACTTAGCCTTTGACACACAGTAAGTGCTTCATGAAGAAATGCTTCTTCATCCATTCAAAATAAGGGAAGACTTAGGACTGAACTACAGGGGAAAGGGGGTAGTTGAAGTGGAAATAAAAGTGATAAACATCTTCTCCAATGTGATAGGATTAGGTGGTATAAAGAGATTTTATTTTGGGCTGTTCCATTCATCACATTATTCTGTGTGACTCTGTTTCCTCTGCTGTTTCTCCTTGGTTGTGGTCCCAGTGCTATAGATTATAACAGGCCACTGGATAGCCAGGCTACTGAGGCACTCCCATCAGAATTTATAAAAACCTAGACTAATGTTTGTAGGGCCAGAAAGGTATTTCTGAGGCCACTGAGTCCAACTTCATCATTTTACAAATGAGGAAATTGAGTCACAGAGAGTTGAAGAAGTTTATCCAAGTTTAGTCAGTAAAATATCACAGGTGAGATTTGAACTCTAGCCTCCTGACTTTAGAGCCATTTGGTCTTGCAGATGGGTAGTGAATTTGGTCTCAGAATTTTGGTCTCAGAACTGAATTGGGAGGGGGTGCAATTAGGTGGTTCAGTGACTTGAGAGCCAGGCCTAGAGATAGGAGGTCCTAGGTTCAAATTTGACTTCAGATACCTCGTAACTGTGTGACCCTGGGCAAGTCACTTAACCTCCATTGCCTAGCCCTTACTACTCTTCTATCTTGGAACCAATACGTAGTATTGATTCTAAGGCAGAAAGTAAAAGTTTTTTTTTAAATTTTTATTGAATTAAGGGGAAGAATTTAAACCATCATTGCCAGGAGTAGAAGCACACACTGATATTGGGAAGACTAAGGCTGATAGATCATTGAAATTTGGGAATTCAGAGCTGAGGTAGAGCTAAAGCTGATTAGGTCTTTGCGCCAAGTCCAGCAGAATATGGTGAGCCCTCAGGAGCAGGGTGCGGGGCACCAGGGTACCTAAGAAGGGCCTAAGCAGCCCATGTGGCGAACAGTGGAAGTCACACCTTCCATGTTAATTAGTAATGGATTACAAGTGAGCACCTGGTGCACTTGTAACCTGGGGGGATAGGGAGACAGCCTCCAAAAAGCCCCAAATCAAATCTCCAAAGCCTATCATTCTTCTGATAATTCTCTATAACTGTGATTCACGGACCACCACAGTCTCAGAGATATCCAAATTGCAGGTGACCCAAAGGGCCATGGAAAGAGAGCATTAACAAGCAATAGCATATCGCCAAAGATTCTCTCTTTGGGAAAATGATAATGTGGCTTTTTTTAGCCCTTCCTTCAGGGGTATCAACCTCAGGCATCCAATCAGCCTCTACTTAGAGGGTATTTATTCAGACCACTAGAAGGGGCTGATATCTCAGTCCCTTTAAGGGGAGATTTATTTATTCAGGGCAAAAAAGGACATAGAAAGGGCTGACAATTCAGTGCCTTCAAGAGAAGGCAATGAGGCTTAGTGGATAGAGAGTCAGGCCTAGAGAGGGGGAGAGGTTCAAATTTGATCTGCAACACATCTTAGCTGTGTGACCCTGGACAAGTCACCTAATCCCATTTGCTTCAGCCCTACCACTCTTCTACCTTAAGATAGCTACTTAGTATTGATTTTAAGACAGAATGTGAGAATTTGGAAGGCCATGAGAACATAGATCTGACTTCCTAGGGAGAACAGTTTCTTTTGCCTTTGACCCGCCTCCTTTTATTTAGTCTTCTAAAACTCATGATATTCCCTGGTGAAGTCTAAGGAAGTCTCATCAGCCTACAGACCAGGGACCTGCCTTTATCTTTGTTCCCAGCATTTGCTGCCACTGCCCACTATCCTTTGGCTCCCATGACTGTTCGAGGGCTCTTGGCTTGCTGCCTGATGGCCGCTTATCTTTCAGTCCCAAATGTCACCTGTTGCAGAGCCTGCCTGTACCTTCTCTTGTTGCTTCTATTTCTTGGAAATCTCTTGTTTTGATACCTTTTACTTATATATATATATATATATATATATATATATTTCTGGTTACCCCTACTTGGTACCCATCTGCCTCCACCTTTGGTCCTCAGCATCCTGAGAAATGATGGCTTTCATTATTGGTATTCTATTTGCTTTGCACGTGCCCTCAAAAAGAAACGGGAGGTGTTGTTGTCAGTTCCCACAATGCATCATTACATGTATTATGGAATCAATGATATAAAGCAGGAGGGGACCTTAGGGGATCTAGCTCAATTCCTACATTGTATAAATCAAGAAACTGAGAGTCTCTTCTTAATAAGCCCCATATCTTATGACAAAGATGGAAAAAAGGGGGGGACCAACTTGGTAAAATTAACCCACATATCTGAAAAAGCCCGTTTATAGGCAACATTTTACCTCCCAAGTCTGGAATGAATGACCAAAACAAGGTTGAAGGAATATGTGGAATGTGGCAGATTTTTAAAACCTATCTTAGTGTTCATCTAAGACAGAAGAGTGACAAGGGCTAGGCAATCAAGTTTAAGTGACTTGCCCAGGGACACACAGCTAGGAAGTATCTGAGGCCAGATTTGAACCGAGGTCCTTTTGACTCTAGTCTTGGTGCTCTATCCACTGTGCCACCTAGCTGCTCCAAATGTAGAGGATTTAAACTCAAACAGAAACTGGGTTACTAATCTGCACACAAAAATCCCTTAGGCTGCATATTAACTTGGTTTTCCGTGTAATGTTATCCATTTTTAATTATATTTTGACTTATTTTGTTAAATATTCCCCAGTTCTAGTCTAATCAGGTTGGGCTACACTGGGAGTGCTGTGGGTCAGTGCTATGGGGTGTTTGATGCCTCCAATAGAGAGTTTAAAACAAGAGACTTAGGAAGATGTGGGTTCAGTTCCTGTGGCAGACACTAACTGTGTGACTTCTCTTAAATCCCTTAACTTCTGTGGCTCTCAGTTCCCTCATCTGTAAAATGAGAGAGTTGCATTTAATGACCTCTGAGTGGCTTCTAAGTCTAAATCCATGTTAGTTTAATCATGCTCAGTGGAGTTTCTTAAAATGACTTACTAATGATGATTTCATGTATACTTCTGCTCATCTCCCCAGTTGGTAACTTGAAGGCTTCTGAATTGCTTCTATTTTTCAAACCCCTTTTTCTGTCCTAATAACACCTTTAAAACAGAAGAGAAATAAAGGGTAGGCAGCTGAGGTCAAGTGACTTGGCCAAGGTCATACAGCTAGGATGTGTCTGAGGCCATATTTGAACCCAGGACCTCCCATCTGCAGACTTGGCTCTCCTAGCTGCTCCAGCAACTTCTATTTGTCTCGACTTTTACCCCATTCCTCTACTCAGAGTGCCTAGTCCAGGGGCTTGCACATAGTAGACCTTCAATAAATCCTTGCTGAGTGAATGAATGATGAATGGCTTTGGCAGCCTTTGAGATTAAATTTCTTGCTTCACTGACAGGAGCATCATCTCTTTTTCTCAAGAGAGCCTGGTGAAATATTGGACTTGAAAATCTGGAAGATCTGGGTTTGAATGCTCCTTGGACACTCTTACTAACCGTGAAACTCAGGGCATGTTGTTTAAACCATATACTGGCATTACCCCCACTCAGTTTCCTTAAAAATGGGGATAAATGATAGCCCCTCCCTTGTAGCTCTGTTGGGATTAAATAAGATCAATCATCAAGTATTTATTAATCATTTACTTTGTGCCATGCATACTAGATGCTAAGAATATGGGCATTTAAAAAATGAGATCATCTGGGGGAGCTTTGTGGTATAGTGGATAGAGCACCAGGCCTGGAGTCCGGAAGATCTGAGTTCAAATCCAGATTCTGACATTTCTTAGCTGTGGGACCCTGGGCAAGTCACTTAGCCCTAATTGCTTAGGTCTTATCACTCTTTCAACTTGGAACTAATACACAGTATCGATTCTAAGATGGAAGACAAAGTTGTAAAAGAAATTGATACTAAGATAGAAGGTAACAGTTTTTTAAAAAGAGAGAGAATCTCTACTCTTAAAGAGTTGATAGTCTTTTGAGGTTCTGTGTACATATATGTACTAGAATAAATACAAAGTCACTTGGGAGGAAGGGCACTAGCTGCTGTGAGCAGGGAAAGGCTTCGTGTAAGAAATGGTACTTGGGCTGCATCTTGAAGGACCAGAGGGATGCTTTGACCTTGGAGGTACAGTGTAATAATTAAAATTCAGAGGCTGACAGTAACTTAATAACTTTATTAAATCAAAGTAGTAGTAGTAGTAGTAGTAGTAGTAGTAGTAGTAGTAGTAGTAAAGAGAGGGAAAGGTAGGAGAGAGGTAGAGAGATATTTAGCTTTCTAATTCATTGGCCACCATGATGGGCCTGTGGCTAAACTCCGACCAGCTAAGTGGACCAGGTGGACATGGGATGGACCAAAGGGTTGATAAAGCCTTCCCTTTGGTGATTTGTTGAAAGAAGCACTGGCTTGTTAGCTCCGGGAGTGGGGAGGGAAGAGGGGAGGGAAAGAACATGAATCATGTAACCATAGAAAAATATTCTAAATAAATAAATTAAATTTAAAAAAGAAAGAAAGAAAGAAAGAAAGAAAGAAAGAGAGAAAGAGAGAAAG
Organism: Monodelphis domestica; assembly: GCF_027887165.1. Classification (NCBI taxonomy): domain Eukaryota; kingdom Metazoa; phylum Chordata; class Mammalia; order Didelphimorphia; family Didelphidae; genus Monodelphis; species Monodelphis domestica. Next base: position 505,683,748 of record NC_077228.1, read on the forward strand.
AGAGAGAGAGAGAGAGAGAGAGAGAGAGAGAGAGAGAGAGAGAGAGAGAGAGAGAGAGAGAGAGAGAGAAGAGAGAAACAAACAAACAAACAAACAAACAAGCAAACAAACAAACAAACAAACAAGCCCTGGCTCATAGGATTGTATATTCGGGGCAGGAAAGGGACTGACCAGTATAACCTGGTGGTGATGTTTGGTCATTTCAGTCATGTCTGATTCTTTGTGATCCATTTGGGTCTTTTTGGGCCATGATACTGGAGTGGTTGTCATTCCTTTCTCCAGCTCCTTTGACAGATGAGGAAACTGAGATAATCAAGGTTAGTTGACTTGCCCAGGGTCACCCAGCTAGGAAGTGTCTGAGGCCTGATTTGAACACAGATCTTCCTGACTCCAGGCCTGGCACTCTGTCCACTGTGCTACCTACCTGCCCTTCCAGTGTTGCTCAAACCCTTCATTTTACAGATGAAGAAACTGAGGCAGAGAGGTTCAATGATATGCCCAGCAAGGCAAGCTAAGAAGTGTCTGAGGAAGAATTTTAACCTCAGTCTTCCAGCTCCCTAGCTCCACCTTTGGTTAACCTCCATGGCACTTGAAGGAGGATGCTAGCAGAGGAAGAACTCCTAAAAAAAATAGATTGACTGTTCTTTCCTGTTCTGCCCCTCACCATCTTCTTTCTTGAAGGAGGGATGAGGGGATTCTGTTGACTTACAAGGTAGATATCAGCCTGTGCCCCCAATCATCAGGGCAAGATTAATCACTTGGCAGAAAGAGCAGGGAGTGGATGTGTGACCAGGAGGGAAGGGGGGAAGCAGAGATGGGTTTTCTCTAATTCAAGCCCACAGCTTAGATTTTTGAAAGTATCCTTGCCCATTGGGAGGTCCAAATCCTCCCCTGGCACAGCGCTTATTGAAAAAATTCAGTTGCAGACTCCTGGCAGCCTTGGAACCCATAACAGCAGCAGAAGCAAGTTCTCATTGGGGAGGGCTGGCAGCAAGGCTTTGACTCCAGGAGGCCTCCCCCTGCCTGTCCTGGGGGCAAGATGGGCAGAGGAGGCCCTGCTTGGAGGGGGAATGCTGGTGGAAAACTGATTCTAATCTGAGACTTGGGGCTTAAAATTTTTTTTTAAAGATAGTTATTCTCAAGTAAGTCCAGAGAAAAGAAATGTGCCAAAATGCATCTGGAAGGAAAGGACGGGAACTAAATCTAACCCATTTAATGTTTTTTTTTTCTTCTGGAAAATGGTGGTCATGTCCATGTCAGTTTCTGTCCTAATGCTAATGGATCAGGACCCACCATCTTGCTTTTTGACCTTTCTTTCTGCCTGGCTCTCTCTGACTTGGTCTCTGCCTTTATCTCTGCCTGACTGTCCCTCTAGCTCTGTTTCTGCCTGCCTCTTTTTCTCTCTGCCTCTGTCTGACTGTCTCTCTAGCTCTTTCTCTGCCTGCTTGGCTCTCTTTCTCTCTCAGTCACTCAGTGTTTGTGTCTCTGTCTCTGCCCAGTAGTCTGGTGCCACAGTCTCACTGGGTGTGTGTCTTCTGCCAGGAGAGTCTATTGTATGCTCCTGTTCTTTGTTCTCTCTGATTTGGACTTTAAACAAAGCTGTAGCTTAACCTGCTTTCCTTTAGCTCCTCAAATTTCTTCTTCTTTATTTTTCTGATGAAATTCCTACCTCTTGACCTCTTGTTTGTTGGGCTGGTTTGAGTTTGCAGCATCGTCAATAGTATTGGACAAGAGCCCCAGCCCAAGTTACTTAGAGCTTCTAGTTTTGTTTAAACTCAATTAGGTTTTCCCTTTAACTGTACATTTCAGCCCTAGACTTTAAAATGACACCCTTAGGCCCATTCTGAAGTCAGTGTCTTCTTGCCCATTCTCCGTCATCTCGTGTTGAAATGGGAGGGCTGAGGACCCGAATTCTCGAAACCTTAGTGGAGTCACCTACCTTAGTTTTTTCATGTCTAAGATGAGGAGTTCTGCCAAGTGGTCCCCCAAGCCCTTCCAGGATGGCAAACTGAGACCTGATGGCCAAATAAAAAAATGTAAAAAAAAAAGAAAAAGATTCTCAGCTCTGTCTGTAAAAAAATGATGCCAGGTAGTGTATAGCCTGGTAGTTTTTTGACTGACCTCTGGTCTGTGGTGTCTGCCAGTTTGATTCCCTTTACATGGAAGGACAGACTTGGGCATCTTAAGCCCATTAAGACTTCATCAACTAATCAAAAAAGATCTGGAGATTTTAGTGGACTGCAAGCTAAATGTAAGTCAGCGATATGATAGGGCCACCTGAGAAGCCACAAGGATGTTGAGCTACATTAAGAGTGTCTGGAAGGAGGGACATGATGGTTTCCCTATAGTGTGCTGGGTTGGACCACATCTGAATTGTGATTGAGGTGCCATATTTTATCTATCTATCTATCTATCTATCTATCTATCTATCTATCTATCTATCTATTTTTAAATAAAAACCCTTACCTTCCGTCTTGGAATCAATACACCATATTGGTTCCAAGGTAGAAGAGTGGTAAGGGCTAGGCAATGGGGGTTAAGTGACTTGCCCAGGGTCACACAACTGGGAAGTGTCTGAGTTCAGATTTGAACCTAGGACCTCCCATCTCTAGGCCTGGCTCTCAATCCACTGAGCCACTCAGCTGCCTCCCCCCTGCCATATTTTAGGAACAAACTACAGGAAGACAATGAAGCTGGTGAGAGGACTAGAGAAACCTGGATCATAGTATCCTCCACCTAGAACTGAAAAGGGACCCTTGTATCCATTTAGTCCAATCCTCTCCCTACTCCCATTTTATAGATGAGTAAACTGGGGCCCTAGGAGGTGAATAATCACTGTTTATCACAGTTAACAAAGATTAGCAGGCTGGATTTGAACCCAGGTCCTTTGGTACCAGATCCAACTTTCTCTCCATTGTTCTACATGACCTCAGTACTCAAGAATCACTTGAAGTCCTTGAGGATGTTTAACCTGGATTAGAAAAGATCTAGAGGAATCTGAGCGTTGTCTTTAGGGATAAGAGCAACTGGAAGGTCCAAGGAGGGATTAGCTTTGTTCACTTGGAGCAGTGAGTAAAAGTGGGAAATGTAGGTTTACCCCAGTAGTCCACAAGCCAAGCAGCATTTATTAAGGGCAAATGCTGTTCTCAGCATTGGGGTCAATCAAACTCTGGGGAAACACCCAAAGCAGAAAGTCAGTCTCTGCTCCCAGAGAATTTATAGTCTAATGGTGGAGGCTGGGTGTAACTATACAAGATATATTCAGGGTAGAAAGACGTCATCTCAAAGGGGAAGGCAGCAGCTGTCTAGTAGATTCAAATCCTCAAGGAACAACTTCCTAATAATAAACAATTCCTAACAATTCCCTGGAATAATAATCGGAGCAATCTCTAAATGGGAAGAGCTGCCTTTCTCTAGAGAGTTTCAGGTAGAGGTTAAAGGACCTAGTCCCTTGGAACGGAGGGGCTGCTCGTTGATGTTGGGGTGGACTAGACAGCCACCAGTTGTTTTGGTTCTTTTTTCAGTCCTATTTGTCCCATGACCCCATTTGGGGTATTCTTGGTAAAGATATTGGAATGGTTTGCCATTTCCTTCTGCAGCTCCTTTGACAGATGAGGAAACTGAGGCCAGAAGGTAAAGTGACCTGTCCAGGGTCACACAGCTAGTAAGTGTCCAAGCACAGATTCGAACTCAGATTTTCCTGACTCTGGAGCTCTAGCCACTGTACCACTTACCTCCCCCAGCTTGAGGGTAGGGATTTGCTTTTATTTCTATCTTTAGGGCTTAGCTTAGTGCTTGGTACCTTGTAAACAAATACCTTATCTATTTTTTTGGTTTATTCTATTTTTTAATTAGTTTATTTAGTCAATTTAGAACATTATTCCTTGGTTAAAATAATCACAATATTTCCCTCCCTCCTCTCCACCCACCCTTCCTGCAGCCAACGAGAAATTTCATTGGATATTACTAAATACCTTATCTATTAAATGAGATAATATGTACAATGTATATAAGGTAAGTAAAGTGAAATGCTGAACTAGAGTCCAGAAGACCTTCCTTCCTTAGACCTTCCTTCCTTCCTTCCTTAGACATTCCTTCCTTCCTTCCTTCCTTCCTTCCTTCCTTCCTTCCTTCCTTCCTTCCTTCCTTCCTTCCTTCCTTCCTTCCTTCCTTCCTTCCTTCCTTCCTTCCTTCCTTCCTTCCTTCCTTCCTTCCTTCCTTCCCTTCCTTCCCTTCCTTCCTTCCTTCCTTCCTTCCTTCCTTCCTTCCTTCCTTCCTTCCTTCCTTCCTTCCTTCCTTCCTTCCTTCCGGCCTTAATTTCCTCATCTGTAAAATGGGGATATTAATAGCCCCTACTTCAGAGGGTTGTTACGAGGTTGTTACAAGGCTCAAATGAGAGAATGCATATAACACTTTTGTTAAAAAAGATTTTGTAAATTGTAAATACTAACAGAGCTAAGATCTTAGATCTTTGAGATCACAGAATCGATTCTCCCTTATTTTACAGATGAGAAAACTGAGCAGTGACCTACCCCAGGGGGTTACACGTGTAGAAAAGTGTACAACAGGATTCAAACTCAGGCCTTTTTTTTTATCCTTAATTTCTGTCTTAGCAACTCTAAGACAGAAGAGCAAGGGCTAAGTGTTTTGCCCAGTGTCACACAGCTGGGAAAAACTCAGGTCTTCTTGACTCCCAAGTTCAGTATTCTCTCCATTGCCTCTCCTTAAATGGATAAACTATCTCATTGATTTGGGTATTTCCTCCTATGATGCATCCCATCCATACCTGCCCCTCTTGTACAATTCTGGCTCCTCTTCCCAAAAGCTTACCCCAGTGGGTCCACCCAATGGATGGGATTCTTCCTTATTTTTCTCTGGATGTCAGTAAAGTACCGGTGGAACCATCGTGGTTACCCAGTGGCTATCCCTCACCTTTGCCATGGGAACAGTCCATCCTCTCTTCCTGTCCTATGGGAAGACATCCTTGAGTCCTGCTCTTCTCCGGAGGCCTGTGTTGGCCAGGCATTGCACCTTGCTCACCCCAATGATGGATCTCACCCTTAGGGCCATCCGTGCAATACAGATTTCTCATTCCTAGAAGCCGCTGCCATATAGCAGCCCTGGTTCCATGTTAGGGCTGAGAAGGGGGTCCCTGGGAAGTCTGAGGCCAGTAAGAGAGCACCGTCATTTCCTAAAAGCCTGCACGCTCTCCTCTTCTTCAGCCCCGAGCCCAGCTCATTGGCTCCCTGCACGATCTGTCCCATAAACACCTGGTATTGGACATGTTTTCTGGGTCCTTTACATGAGGTTCTCCCCCATCCCTAAAGGATCTATGGGTAGATTTCAGGGATCCTGTGAACTTGAGTAGGAAAAAAATGATACATTTGTCATTCACCTTTGGTTTCCTTCATAATCTTCCTCATTTTATTCCATTCCTTTAAAAACAGGATTCCAAAAAGACCATCAAAGGGGCCCAAACACACCTCAAAGGTCCAGAATCCATCCAAATGTACACTGGCATCTGGGCAGTAGACATTCCTCACCCATGAGCTCTTTTGTGGATGGTCAGGCCAAACTGCTTCGAGAGATTGTCTCCTCCCTGCTGGGGACTTAAGAAAACAGAGACAGCTAACTTTTGGGGACTTGAGCGATGCTCGAACTAGATTAAAATGGAATGGGCTTGGGGAGGGGGGTGAGCAAGTAGCCCATTGCCTAGCCCTCACCACTCTTCTGCTTTAGAACTAATACATAGTATTGATTCTGAGACAGAAGGTAAGGGTTTAAAAAAATCAAAAATGAATCAATAAATAAAAAGTGTAATCAGGAAATGTTTAACAAAGATACAATACAACATAATGTCATTTTGTGGTTTTCCAAGTCACTATGTGATCACAAACATCACTGCCATAAAACACTTTACTGATAGTTCTGGTGTTTTGTTTTGTTTTTTAGTTTTTGTTCTTGAAGAGGAGGGCCTAATAATGCTACATTTTTCTCTAGCACTATAAAGTTTAAAAATCTCTTTTCCTATAACTCTTATTATTCCCATTTTATAGATGAAGAATTAGAATTTTGGGGAGACCATTGGGTTGTAGGAGCACTGATAAAGGGATTCTCCCAGCGTCCCACAGTTAGTAGAGGACAAAGGCAGGGTTTGAACCTTTTTCTCTGACTACAAATCTGATGCTCTTTTCACTTAGTGATTGGCCTTAGTCATGTTGCCAGAAAATAGCAAAGTCTAGACTTGATTTCAAGACTCCTATCTCCATATCCATGATTTTCAAAAAAACCAAACCACTGTCGAATGCTCCAGTAGTGTCCAAAAGAAGGTGTAACACAAAAGACCTTTGGAAGGGACCTCTGGAAAACCCAGAACAGCTTAGCTTCTAAACTTAAGGAGGTTGAGAATTGGCTGAAAGAATAATGTTCGAATGGAAACTTGGAAAGAGCAGTCATTCTGGTAGTTGAAAGAAACCTCATTTTCTATTCTGTAGATTTCACCTCTAGAGTTTCAGGCGATAAGAGGGTTAGAAGGAAGCAAAGCCCTGGACAGTGTGGTATTTGGTCCCACATTCCATCCTGGGATTGTGCAAGAAATCAGCCTTCTGTGGAAGGCCAACAAAGGCATTTTTGAAATGTTTCTGAATTGTTGATGCAGAAAAAAGAAGGGCCGTCCTCACTTTGAGGGGATATTAACTGATGAATTCCTGGGTAGCTCTTTTAGGTGCACAAAGGATACAGGCATCCCCGAGCTAATGGGCATTATGTTATCAGCAAAAGGAAATTTATTTAAAGAATTGTAGATGCTTGTTGCCTCGGCAGCAAACTTGCGAGACACACGCAGAGGGATATTTTAAGCATCAGTGTGGTTTTAAAAAATGTGTGTGTTTTGGAGAGGAGGGGGGTAGATTTTCATGCATCTTTAAAAAAAAAACAACCGCCCGATAAGTCTCTCTTTCTGTGCCTCTCTCTGTCTGTCTGTCTCCATCTCTCTCTCCAATGACAGAGAGAGTGAGGTTGAGCCAAAGGATCTGAGAATGAATGGAGATAAAATGTGAACTTGACAGGTCTCTCTTCTCAGCTGCTTAGGAAAGAAACCATGCCCTCTTTAAACTAACACATGCAAAGCCAGGGAGAAGGGATGATGATATTTAATGAAATTTCTTCAGCTCAAATGCGAAAGTAATAAATATATTAAAAAAGAGACTTTTAAAGAGGGCATCTCCTTTCTAGGACTCTTACGTATCCTTTTTTTTTTCAGTCTGGCAGAGCTGTCTGCTTAGGACAAAGCCCTTCTTGAGCCCAAGTTGCTGAAATGGTTAAAATAGAAATTGTGGAGGTCAACAGGCCATGGGGAGGAATGCAAGAGTCTCCTGCCCCAGTTGATGCTGGCTTTTTAGTCCTTCAACTGTGTGAGCCAAGAGGTTGACTCCCTTCCATACGAAACCCTCCTTTCTGTGGCTGAGGTTGGTTGTCCAGCTCTTGGACTAAGGAGGGTTTGCATTCCCAAGGCAGGACTTAAGGCTGCACATGTGTCTCTCCCCCCCCCCCCCCCCCAGCCCTCAGGCTTCTGCATTCCATCACTACACTTTACCTTCTTGCTCTCTTCTTGGCCCCTCACAGCTTTTGCCCTGAGGGAGAACCACTGAGACACAGGTTAGATCAGGGGAAACAGGATAGGGGTGGTGGAAAGTATCTCTCCTTGAAGTTAAAGTTTTTCATACAAGGAACTCTAAGCCCCCAATTTAAGCAGTCTGCACTCAAAGCCTCTTTTAAAAAATATGAATCCAGAGCAATTCCATGTGAACTGGAAAGACCTCCAGGAAGTGATGCAGAGTGAGAGGAGCAGAACCAGGAGAACATTGTACACAGAGACTGATACATTGTGGCACAATCAACTGTAATAGACTTCTCTACTAGCAGCAATGCAATGATCCAGGATAATTCTGAGGGACTTATGAGAAAGAACACTATTCACATCCAGAGGAAGAACTATGGGAGCGGGAACACAGAAGAAAAATAACTGCTTGATCACATGGGTCGATGGGGATATGATTGGGGATGTAGACTCTAGACGATCACCCTAGTGTAACTATCAATAATATGGAAATAGGTTTTGATCAATGACACATGTAAAACCCAGTGGAATTGCACATAGGCTGCGGGAGGGAGGTGGGAAGAGGGGAAGGGAAAGAACATGAATCTTGTAACCATGGAAACATTCTAAATTAATTAATTAAATAAAAAAATTTTAATATATAAATCCAGAGAGTAGTAATATTAGGTTAGTAGATGAGAGCTAAGTCAGATCACAGGAGTAGGGCTCCAAGGCTAGAACAGACTTTGAGGGCCATCTTGTCCACTTTATAGATGAAAAAAATGGAGGAATTCATTTGGGTGGGAGAAGTGTTGAACAATAAAATAAACCGTTGAACTCTAGGAGGCATCTGCCCATATAGGTAAGGCAAGGGAAGCATGGTACAGTGGAGAAAGAATGCCAGATTTGGATTTGGGCAGGCAGACCCATAACAAGCATTTATGAAGTCCCTCCTGACTTCTTGGTCCTTCATCTGAAAAATGAAGAGGTTGATCTGGCTGTCCTCTAAAGCCCCAATCTTTTGGCTCATAGATTTAGAGCTAGGAGGGACCAGTTTGGAGGTGCTCATTCATTTGTCAAATAATTGCTAAGGACCTGTTAATGGGGAAGGTACTCGGCAAAAATTTTGTAGTCTTTCAAGTCCTTTGGATGCAGGGAATCTCGCAGGACATTATGCTTTAAGGTTCTAGCTAAGAACTGTATAGATGTCTAAGATATCAGTGATGATTTCAGTGTCATGTCTTCCATAAAGCCTTTTCAGATTCTTTCCTCTCCCTTTCCAAACTGAGAATCATCTTTCCTTCCTCCATATAGTTGGCACTTAATTAATGCTATTGACTTGAATATGTTGGATTAAACCACTTTTGGATTGGCCATTAACATTGTCCCTAATATTAGCTTTCGCTTTATTATTTACTACTTATGTCACCTGAGGCAAGCTCCTTAACCTCTCTCTTCTCAGGGTTCAGGAGCTTGGAATCTTAGAAAATTAAGAAGCAGCACTTCCTAGCTGTGTGACCCTGGGCAAGTCATTTAACCCCATTGCCTAGCCCTTGCTGTTCTTCTGCCTTGGAACCAATACCTAGTATTGATTCTAAGCTGGAAGGTGAGGGTTTAAAAAAAAAAAAAGAGAATTCAGAGGCAGCTATGACCAGAAACCCTTAGGGGTCAAAGGGTATTGAAGCTGAAAGGAACCTTAGAGCATAACCCATTTTGCAGATGAGAAAACTGAGACTTGGAGAGGAAAAAATGGTTTATTCAGGTTGCAATAGCTAATTAGTTTTAGAACCAGGACTAGAACTCAGACTTCTTAATCTCCCCTTTCTGTCTCCTACATTCCCCAAGGGTGTCTTTCTTTCTTTCTTTCTTTTTTTTAATTCTTACTTTCTGTCTTAGAATCAATACTGTGTATTGATTCCAGTAGAAGAGTAGTAAGTAAGGACTAGGCAATGGAGGTTAAGTGGCCAGTCCAGGGTCATACAGCCAGGAAGAATCTGAATCCAGATCTGAACCAGATTAGAGACCTCAATCCACCAAGTCACCTAGCTGTCCCCCTGGCATTCTTGATGCCTCCCATCTCAAGTGATAGTGGATTAAGGGGAAATGTGGAACTCAGACTTATCAACCTCCATCTAATAAGCCAACTGGGCCTGAATTTGCTCCTTATAGTCTTTTCTTCTCTTTATACTATTCTTGACTTTAAGTCCTAAGAGGGCAGGGACTTGGTCGCATTTATTTTCCCACGTGAGCCCTGGGGTGTCTTGGACTTGGTTGATATTTGAATGTGTGATAACTATGTTGCTGGACCTGCTCTGAAGAACGGAGAACATGCAGTAAAAATCAGCCAAGTTTTAAGTAAAGAGAAAATTCAAGTCTTAAAAAAACCAATTGAAAATCACGTGGGCCTCCGTCTGTAATATGAGGGGGTCTCCGAGGGCGGAGGTTGTTTCTTTTTGTCTCTGCGTCTCCAGGGCCCTCGGTGAAGCTTGTTTCTTTCCCGCTGGTCTCTTCCAGCTTGAACATTCCATAATTCTCCTGCACAAAAGCCTTTCAAGGATTCACTGAAGTAAATAGACTGAGCTGTGCTTTGGAGCTAAGTCACATCCTGGCCCTGTGGGGCCTTTGTTGGCTGATGCTTGGCCTCTCTGGGCCTGTTGAGCTGGAAAGACTGGTGCCTGTTTGCTAACAGAGCTGAAATGGTAAAAAAAATAATAATTATTTTTTTTTAAGTATTGGAGACTATAAAACATGACTGGCTAATGCCTTGCTTGCTTGTAGCTCCCCATTCAGGTTTGCCCTGTTCCCTTCAGCAGAGTAGGAGAGGGTAGATGACAATAAGATGCAGAGCTGGGTCCTGGGAGTGGCCCCAAAGGTCTAATCTAGTGGTCTGGAGCCCCAGGACGGCGTCAGGAGCCCCAAAGAGCCCTCTCCGTCTCCTGTGGGCCTGGAAGGGAACAGCCTGACCCAGCCAAGGGAGGGCGTGTGATCGGCCCCCCCGGGTTAATGGGCTCTGGCTCTGAGTCCACTTCTGACTCCTCCTGGGACTGCTGGGCCCCTTGCCCTCGATTGCTCCTCCTGCCCCAACCCCTGACATGGAGGGCATGGTGAGGGCTAAGGCAGAGCTGGTGGCAGAGTCCCCGGACACGGGAAAGCCCAGGGAATGGAGACTCAGAGATGGAAGAGATTTAAGAGGAGATCTGGTGGTGAAAACTCTGGCTGTGGAGTGGGAGAATTTGGATTGAAGTCTTGGCTTTCGACTGTGTGACGCTGGCCGAGCTGCTTCGCTCTGGTCTAGCCCTTACTGCTCTTCTGTCTTGGAACCAATATACAGTATTGATTCTAAGATGGAAGGGAAGGTTTAAGAAAATCATAATATTTTATGTATTTCCTAGTTGTGTGACCTTGGACAAGTCACTTAACTCCCATTGCCTAGCCCTTACTGCTCTTCTGTCTTGGAACCAATACACAATATTGATTCTAAGATGAGAGGGAAGGTTTAAAAAAATATATTATCTTATGTATTTCCTAGCTGTGTGACCTTAGACAAGTTACTTAACCCCCATTGCCTAGCCCTTACTGCTCTCCTGTCTTGGAACCAATACACAATATTGATTCTAAGATGGGAAGGAAGGTTTTAAAAAAAAAATCTTACGTATTTCCTAGCCGTGTGACCTTGGACAAGTCACTTAACCCCCATTGCGTAGTCCTTGTTGCTCTTCTGTCTTGGAACCAATACACAGTATTGATTCTAAGATTTGAGGGAAGGTTTAAAAAAAATAATATCTTATGTATTTTCTAGCTGTGTGACCTTGGACAAGTCACTTAACCCCCATTGCGTAGTCCTTGTTGCTCTTCTGTCTTGGAACCAATACACAGTATTGATTCTAAGATGGAAGGGAAGGTTTAAGAAAATCATAATATTTTATGTATTTCCTAGCTGTGTGACCTTGGACAAGTCACTTAACTCCCATTGCCTAGCCCTTACTGCTCTTCTGTCTTGGAACCAATACACAATATTGATTCTAAGATGGGAGGGAAGGTTTAAAAAAAAATAATATCTTATGTATTTCCTAGCTGTGTGACCTTGGACAAGGTCACAAATGGGGAAGTAGGGGCACAGAGAGCCCATGGCTTAGTCCAGGCACAGAGCTAGTCAGTGTCAGCACTGATTCTTGAACCCAGGTTTTCCGTGTGGTCTGGATCTCCTGGCACTGGACTCCCCTTCAGGGGCTGATCTGTTTTCGTGGCTGTGGATACTCTTCCTCCAGAGAATGGGGCTGGGTTGCTTCTTCCCAGAAGTAGATAAGGGGCTTTTCTTGGGTGTTGTGTCATGTCCCCGCCAGATGTCTGGGTCTTTTCCTTCTGCTTTTCTAGGTTACTTTGCAGATGTAGGTGGAGAGGAAGTCGGCTTTGGAGGTTCTTAGGCTCCTCCATGTTCTGGAAGGGAACCCCTTTGCCTGCTCTCCTTGGGTTCTTCCTGCCCTTTGGTTTTGGATCACAACCCCGCTGTTTTATTCAAGAGAAAAGAAACCAAAGCCAGCGACTTCGGCTTCCAATTCGAGGCACTGGTGCTGCATCCCTGTCTCTGGGTGGACGGAAGGGACTTGGGTCCTGGTCGGTCTCCTTCTTTCATGTGCCGCCTCTGGGTCAAGGGGCTCTGGCAGATGCTCTTAACAAACAAAACAAAACAATTATGACTATATTTATTACTTTAACTTATTACTTTTATTATTTAATTACAGGTAGAAAAAAATTTTAAACCGTATGCCTTCTGGGTTAGAATCAATACTAAGTATCAGTTCCAAAGAACTAGGCAATTGGAGTTAAATGGCTTTCTCTGGGTCACACAGCTAGGAAGTATTTGAGGTCATATTTGAACCCAGGACTTCCCATCTCTTGGTCTGGCTCTCTAGCCACTTCTTTTAAAAAGATATTTGAGGGGGCAGCTGGGTATCTCAGTGGATGGAGAGCCAAGCCTAGAGATGGGAGGTCCTAGGTTCAAATCTGGCCTCAGCCGCTTCCCAGCTGTGTGACCTTGGGCAAGTCACTTCACCCCCATTGCCTAGCCCTTACCACTCTTTTTTATTTATTCCAAGAGAAGGTATGGGTTAAATATATATATTTGACAAAATCTTTGCCTCCTTAGAGAGCTAGCTAATTCCCCAAAGGAGGGTGTGTGTCTACTCATTCTGGCGGTCTAGGGGATGCTGCGCGAGCACCCAAAGCCCCCCACCTTTGCGGAGAAGCTAAGAAGCTGTATTTTCTCATCTCGCTTTTGGGGATGAGTCTGGTCACTAGAATGACACATAGGTTAATCCTCTAATTGTTTTCTCCTCTTCTTGCTAGTTTCCTTGTCTTTTGTCTGGGGATAATGACTAGTGCTGACGTTTATAGGTCTTGTTAAAGTATTTAACCTACATTATATAACTTTATCGAGAGCATGGCTGTTGTTATTCCCATTTTACCTAGGAGGAAACAGAAACTCGGTGAGGTTTCAGGGCTTTCACCAAGGGTCAGAGGTAGGATTCAAACCCAAATCTTCTTGTATCCCAAGTAGATGGATCTATTTTCTAAAATATGCTGAGGGGCAGCTGGGTAGCTCAGTGGATAGAGTGCCAGGCATGGAGATGAGAGAACCTGGGTTCAAATCTGGCCTCAAACTCTTCCCAGCTGGGTGACCCTGGGCAAGTCACTTAACCCCAATTGCTTAGCTCTTACTGCTCTTCCTACCTTGGAACCCATACTTAGTTTTGATTCCAAGATGGAAAATAAGGGTTAAAAAAAAAAAAGCTCCACTAACTATCTCATTAAGTGTTGTAAGATGGGTTTTTATTCGTCTCATGCTGGATGGTTTATTTAAAAATAGCTCGTTGAAGTGACCTTTACAAGTTTTTTGTGTGCGTCTTTTCTTCCTCTTCTTTCTTCTTCCCCTTGTGAATTAGAACATCAGCTCAGAATCCATTCCATTCCTTTTAACTGTGGTTAAAAAACAGATCATCTAGGGGCAGTTAGGTAAGTGCAATGGATAGAGCATCAGGACTTGGGTTCAGATCTGGCCTCAGGCACTTCCTAGCTGCATGACCCTGGACAAGTCACTTAACCCCCACTGCCTAATCTTTGCTGCTCTTCTGCCTTGAAACCAATATACAGTACTGATTCCAAGATGGAAGTAAGGGTTGAAGGCAACCCCCCCCCCCAAAAAAAAACAACAGATCATCCAAGAGCAGCAAAATGATTCAGAGATGGGAGGTCCTGGGTTCAAATCTGACCTCAAAAATGGCACTTTCTAACTGTGTGATCATGAGCTTATCCCCCATTGCCTAGCATTTGCTGCTCTTCTCTCTTAGAATTGATACTAAGATAGAAGGTAAGGCTTAAAAACAAAGTCACCAAGAGTAGACTTGCCTTCTGTCCATTCAGCAGAAGATCTCCGTGAATTCCTTTGAGTCAGGTTCCAATGGACCCCCTTCTCTTTAGGATCCCAGAATCTCAGAGACCTTCCAGGAGGGACCGAGCCTTCCCTCTCCCACCTACCTGGCCACGGGGATGCCAGTCATTTCTTGAAGACCTCTAGTGAGGGACAACCTACTGCTAACTTTCCCAGGAAGCTCGGTTCCACTTTTGGAAAGCTCTCGTTGCAAGGAAACTTTGCCTTATGTCATATCTAAAAGGGCCTCCACAACTTCCACCCCTTGCTTCCTGTTCTGCCTTTGGGGCTGGAGCAGAACAAGCCTCTCCCTGCTTCTGCTTGGCAGCCTTTCAGATTCTTGTAGACAGCTTGGGTGTTTCTCCAAAGTGCTTTCTTCTTCTCCACTTTCTTTAACTGGTCCTTATCTTTGTGACCCTGGACAAGTCACTTTACTCCTAGTACTTAGCCTTTGATGCTCCTCTGTCTTAGAATTGATACTAGGCTTAAAAAAAATCACCTGGAGCTGTAATAAACAAACCATTCTAGTATCTTTGCCAAGAAAAGCCCAAATAGGGTCACAAAGAATTGGACACAATTGAATGACAACAAAAAATTTATTACATATTCTCATATGACATACATTATTGTATAATACATGATATACACATATATTTATATTACATATTCTTATTAATAGGGGGCAGCTAGATGGGGCAGTAAATAGAGAACCAGGCTTGGAGTCAGGAGGATCTGGGTTCAAGTGTAGCCTCAGATATGTCTCCGCTGTGTGATCCTAGGCAAGTCTCTTACCCTTGTCTGTTTTTCCTTCTCTATAAAATGAGCTAGAAAGGGAAATGGCAAACCCTTCCAGTATCTTTGCCAAGAAAATCCCAAATAGAGTCACAAAGACTTGGATGTGATTGAACAACAACACCAGAAATGTATTCCATATAGGTTATGGATATGACATGTTATTTTATTAATATGTATATATGTATAAATTTACATCGTATATTTGACATTCTTTTGCCTTCATGCCTTTGCCTAGACTGACACCTCCCTGCCTGGAACACCCCCCTTCTCATGTACCTCTCTGTGTCACCTGTTATGGAAGCATTTCTTTTTTTTTTTATTTTAATTTAATTTTTTAATTTTTTTTCTCATGGTTACATGATTCGTATTCTCTCCCTCCCAGAGCTGACAAGCAATTCCACTGTTATACATGTATCATCAGTCAAAACCTATTTCTATATTATTTATTTTTGTAATAGAGTCATCTTTTAAAACCCAGCCCCCAAATTCTATACCCAAATAAACAAGTGATAAATCATATGTTTTTCATCTGCGTTTCCGCTCCCACGGTTCTTTCTCCAGGTATGAATGGTGTTCTTTCTCATAAGTCCCTTAGAGTTGTCCTGGATCACTGCATTGCTTTTAGGAGGGAAGTCAATCACATTTGATTGTCCTACAATGTTTCTGCTACTGAGCACAGGGTTCTGGTTCTGCTTATTTCACTCTGCATCAGTTCGTGTAGATCTTTCCAATTCTTCTAGAAAATCCATCAATTCATCATTCCTTCTAGCACAATAGTATTCCATCACTGTCATATACCACAATTTGTTCAGTTGTTCCCCATAGTTTCCAGGTTTTTTTTCCACCACAAAAGCACAGCTATAAATATTTTTGTAGACAGATCCTTTGTGGGAAGCATTTTTTGAACCAGAGAATTGCCACCCTAAGTGTTGCTAGAACCTGATCTTGGGGAACCGGCGTGCCCTGGGCCCTTTTCCTTTATGAATGCCTAAGGATGCTTACAGCTTTCTGCTTCTTCAAGTTATTTTGTGTCCCATTGGTAGTGGAATGGACCATTCAGAATCTGAGGGTTCAGAGAAGCTATTATTATTATTATTATTATTATAACCCTCACCTTCTGTGTTAGAATCAATACTGTGTATTTGTTCCAGGGCAGAAGAATGGTAAGGGCTAGGCAATAAGTGACTTGTCCAGGGTCATGCAGCTAGGAAGTGCCTGAAGACAGATTTGAACCCAGGACCTCCTATCTCTGGGCTTGGCTCTTAATTCACTGAACCACCCAACTGCCCCACCAAAAACAGTTTGGCTGTGACATCATCAGATTGAACCCAACATGTTGCTGGCCAGCCTGCTGATGTTTTCTCTATTTCCATCTTGCCCCATTTTTCTTCCTCTCCTTCGCCTGTTCTGGGGGCGGCTGTGCCTGTGTCTGGGTGTACTCACCATCTGTTGGAGAAGCACTAACTGTAACCCAGCCTCTTAGATTTCCAATTTAATGAGCTTTTTCTCTTTCACTGGCTTCCTAAGTGCCACAGGGTCATGGAATTATTTATCAAGGCCATCACTTAATTCAAAAACAACATCCAACAACAATAACAACAAAACCTGGCCTGGGGACAGAAAGCTGGGTGGATTCTGGAGAGGTGTAGGAGGGAGGGGATTAGGTGGTGAGTGGCTTTCAGAGGGTCCCCAAATCTAGGGCACAGGAAGCATTTAGAGCAGGGGCCCTTAATCTTGTTTGTGTCCTGGGCCCCTGGGGCAGGCAGTCTGGGGAAGCCAAGGAGCCCTTCTAAGAATCAGGTTTTAAGTAATTAGAGGAAATTTTAAGTGTCAGCCAGCAATTAGAGAAAATAAAGGTATCTCCCCCCCCCCCCCCCATCCAAGTTCTCAGTTTCTCTGAAATCTATCTATGTAACCCAGGTGAGAATTCATAATTTAGAGAAAGAGAATTTTATTTGTAAAAACTTAATATATTAAAAAAAATTAAACCTCACCTTCTGCCTTAGAATCAATACTGTGTATTGGTTCCAGGGCAGAAGAGTGGTAAGAGCTAGGCAATGGGGGTCAAGTGACTCGTCCAGGGACATACAACTAGGATGCGTCTGAGGCCACATTCAAACCCAGGACTTCCTGTCTCTAGGCCTAGAATAATATTTTTAAAATAATTAAAGGAAACACGAAGCATCAGCCAGCAATTAGAAAAAATAAAGATTGTTTTTTGCCCATCCAAGTTCTCAGTCTCCCTGAAATCTATGTAACCCAGGTAAAAACTCACAATTTAGAGAAAGATAATTTTATTTGTAAAACTTTAATATATATATATATATATATATATATATATATATATATATATATATATATATATATATATATAAATTTAAACCTTACCTTTTGTTTTAGAATCAATATTGTGTATTTGTTCCAGGGCAGAAGAGTGGTAAGGGCTAAGCAATGGGGGTTAAGTGACTTGCCCAAGGTCACACATCTGGGACGTGTCTGAGGATTTGAAAGCAGGGCCTCCTGTCTCTAGGCCTAGAATAATACTTTAAAAATAATTTCAAGGAAACACGAAGCATCAGCCAGCAATTAGAAAAAATAAAGATTGTTTTTACCCATTCAAATTCTCAGTCTCCCTGAAATCTACCCATGTAACCTAGTTTAAGAACTCCTAATCTAGAGAAAGATAATTTTATTTTTAAACATTATTTACTTACTTAAGAAAACCGCTTACTTTCTATCTTAAAAGCCATCCCAAGAAGGGTAAGGGCTAGACAAATGGGTTTACGTGACCTGCCTAGAGCCACGCAACTAGGAAATATCTGATATCAGATTTTATTTTTTAAACCCTCACCTTCCATCTTAGAATCAATACTGGTTCTAAGGCAGAAGAGTGGTAAGGGCTAGGCAATGGGGTTAAGTGATTTGCCCAGGGTCACACAGTGGGGAAGTATCTGAGCAAGATTTGAACCCAGGACTTCCCATTTGTAGTCCTAGAATAACATTTTAAAAATAATTATAGGAAATACTAAATGTCAGCTAGCAAAAATAAAGATTGTTTTTTTCCTATCCGAGTTCTCAAACTCCCTGAAATCTATCCATGTAACCCAGGTTAAGTATTCCTAATCTAGAGAAAGATAATTTTAATGAGACTCTCTCTGTACTCTTGGTGTATGAACAGTGACACCCCAAACATAGAAATCCTTTCTTACTATCAGTCATTTTTATCATCAAGCAAAGGATCATGGGATCTAGGACTAGAAGTGACTTCTGTGGTCATATAATATAATCTCTTTATTTTACAGATTAGGAAACTGAGGCCTAGTTTATACACTGACTTTATGGATGACAGTCTATCAGAGGCCCTCTAATCTAGCCTCTCCACTTTATAGATGAGGAAACTGAGACCCAAAGTGATTAATTGACTCACAAAGTAGAAAGTGAGAAAGTCAAGGTTTGAATTCAGGGTCTCTGACTCCAAATTCAGGATTCTTTCCTCTACCCATGCTGCCTCATTTAATAAGTGCCTAGTATATACTCAGGTACTCTGCAAGTCTCTGAGGTTATGAATCCAAAAGATGACTGATATTCCTTGCCCTCAAGGAATGACATAGTCCCCTTGGGGGGGATTAATATGACGATTTCTCAGATAAGTGAATTGAGGAAGTATACAAAGTAAATATACATTTTTTCTGGAGGGGGAGGAAGTATGTTAACATCCGGGGAATCCAGAAAGGCTTCTTGCAGATGGCGGCTCATAGATAAAAATAAGACAGTTCTTGTCCTCAAAGAGTTTACATTCTAATGGTGCTGTGGCATTACATCAGGATTTCAGTGAAGTTTATAAAGGTTGCACTTATCTGAAACAACTCATCCTCAGCTTTGCTATGAGTTCTGTAATCTAGTTCAGGCTATGCCAGAGAGGCAAAAGAGGCTTTCTCCTTGCTGACTTGGCAAAAGTAATGACGTGTACCTTGATAAGATATAAGAAGTTGCGAACTAATGCTTTTATTGCTTACCTTTTGGGGGAATGACAGTGCAGATGCCTTTCCCTAAGCCAGCAAAGCCAGGGACCCAATGAGTGACAATGAGGTGGACAAAGAATTGGACAGAACTTTTGTAATTCTGTAGAATATAAGCTCCTCCACAGCAGAACTGATTCATTTGTCTTTGCATCCCTGGCTCACTGTATAGTGCCGGGCACGAAGAAGACCCTTGGTGAATGATTGCTGAACTGAATTAAATTGTAGCCAACCTGTATGATTGTGTCCGTGTGATTCGAATGTTATTTCCCAAACCTCATGGTTAGATCATCTTAGGAGAAAAAATAGCTCTGAACTAATTGACAAAGTCCCTCA